>NW_022196904.1:860310-864041 GCF_008632895.1 Mastomys coucha
GGCATGTGTCCTTATTACATGTTAGAGTATGTTCTGGGTATAGCTGGGTCCTCAGATAAAACTATTTCATTTTTTCTCAGGAACTGCCAGACTGATTTCCAAAGTGGTTTTGCTAGTTTGTATTCCCACCAGCAAAGAAGGAGTGTTCTTCTCTCTCCACATCCTCACCAACATCTGCTTTCACCTGTGTTTTTGATTTTAGACATTCTGACTGGTGTGAGGTGGAATCTCAGAGTTTTTTTTTTTTTTTTTTGATTTGCATTTCTCTGATTACTAAAGATTTTGAATATTTCTTTAAGTGCTCCTCAGCCATTCAAGATTCCTTGGATGAGAATTCTCTATTTTGCTCTGTACTCTACTTTTTGAATGTATTATTTGGTTCTCTGGAGTCTATCTACTTGAGTTCTTTGTATATTTTGGATATTAGTCCTCTATCAGATTCAGGGTTTGTAAATATGTTTTCCCAAACTGTGGGTTGCCGTTTTGTCCTATTGATAGTATCCTTTGCTTTACAGAAAGCTTTGCAATTTTGTGAGATCCCATTTGTTGATTGTTTACCTTAAAGAATAAGCTATTGGTGTTCTGTTCGGAAAAATTTCTCCTGTGCCCATGCGCTCTTCACCTCTTTCTCTTCTACTAGTTTCAGTGTATCTGGTTTTCTGTGGAGGTCCTTGATCCACTTGTACTTGGGCTTTGTGCAATGAGCTAAGAATGGATTGATTTTCATCCTTTTACATGTGGATTGCCCAGTTTGAACCAGTATCATTTGTTGAAAATGCTGTGTTTTTTCCCACTGAATGATTTTAGCTCCTTTGTTAAAGATCAAGCGATTATAGGTAGGTCAGTTCATTTCTGGGTCTTCAATTCTATTTCTTTGAAGACCACAGGTGTGTCAGTTCATTTCTGGGTTTCAAATCTATTCCTATGATCTGCTTGCCTGTATCTATACCATTACCATGCAGTTTTTTTTTTTTTGGCACTATTGCTCTACAGTATAGTTTGAGGTCTGGAATGGTGATTCCCCCAGAAGTTCTTTTATTGTTGAGAATAGTTTTTGCTATCCTGTTTTTATTTATTTATTTTTTTGTTACTCCAAATGAATTTGAGAATTGCTTTTTCTAACTCTATGAAGAATTGAGTTGGAATTTTGATGGGAATTGCATTGAATCTGCTTTTGATACAATGGATGATGGTCATGATTCTTGTTGAAGTTCAACACACAGTGGTGCAGGCATAGGCAGCATTTGTGAGCACCACTGTCTCATTATGTTGCAGTTGTAAACTTGAGAAGCTAGCAAAGGGGTTGGTGGAGGATGCTCCCACACAGGCCCAGCACCAACTGCAGGGTAGATCTTTCTGAATGTTGTAGTCAGCCAGGGTTTTGTATTTCTCCATCTACTTGTGGGAAATAGCAGCTGCTATAGTTTTGATGACATTACTCCTTGGTCCTAGATCTGAGTCTTGACATCCTCAGTGGTGTCTCTGAATTCAACCTCAGAAATGATTGACTTGCCCTTCAGTTCCTTGCCAAATATTGACATGTTCATGTCTGCATGCTGGCACAGTTCAACAGAGAGAGCCCAGTAAAATTACATTTTTTTCTATTTATTTATTTATTTATTTATTTATTTATTTATTTATTTATTTATGTTGGATTGATGGAATTGGTGGAAAAGCCTCCAGTGTTCTAAGCACATACTCTACCAGTGAGCTACAGGACAGAGTTACTCTGTAGGTTTCAATGTTTGCTGTTTTATTTTTTCTCTATTATCTTTTTCCCTATGCTGATGGGTTTAGTTATTTTTGTGGTTGTATGGAGACAGTCCCTGGCTATGTAGTCCTCATTGACTTGGACTTGGTTATGTAGACCAGTCCAAACTGGACTTCACAGAGATCTCCTCCCTATGCTTCCCAAATGCAGGGATTAGAGATGTGCGCCACCACACTGACTCTAGTGTTTATAATTTTAAGTCTCTAAAAATTTCATTCCTGGTTATAGTGTGTGTTGATTGAGTCTTTATCCCTACATCTTCCCTTTTCCTTACCCTGTCCATCTGCTTACCCTCCTTACTAATGTGAATTTCTTTTTGTTTCTTCCACTGAACTTCTGGTCTTTGGAAATAAACTGTTTAATCCCCTGAGAGTTCACATTTTCCCCTTTCATTTAATAAATTTGTGTATTCTTTTTTCTCTCTGAGGTGCTTCTTGATGTGAGCTCATGATCTTCTTCTTCTTCTTCTTCTTCTTCTTCTTCTTCTTCTTCTTCTTCTTCTTCTTCTTCTTCTTCTTCTTCTTCTTCTTCTTCTTCTTCTTCTTTTTCTCCTCCTCCTTCTTCTCCTTCTTCTCCTCCTCCTCCTCCTCCTCCTCTTCCTCCTCCTTCTCCTCCTCCTCCTCCTCCTCCTTCTTTTTGGGTTTTTCTAGACAGGGTTTCTCTGTATAACCCTGGCTGTCCTCGAACTCTATAGACAAGGCTGGCCTCGAACTTAGAAATCCACCTGCCAGTGCCTCCCAAGTGCTGGGTTTAAGGAGTGTGCCACCACTTCCTGGCTGAGCTCATCTTAATCCAGAGACCTGTCCAGTGACCTGCAGTGGCCTGTCCTAGAGAGTGTTGTGCGTGCTTTGTGGCTTGGAAGCTTTTTGCATAATAGTGCACTTGGTCTGAAGTCGTGTTTGTGGTGTTCCCTGATACCTTACTGACATTCTGCCTAGATATTCTGTCCAATGTCTAAGTGGTTAGTGTGGTTTGAATTATCTTGTTGTCTGTCTCTTCTTGAGTTGTCTGACTGGGCATGTTTTGTGTCGGTGTTTCTGTCTTAAGGATTTAATTTGAGATCTATTTAATGTACAAGTATGAGTATTTTTCCTCTGTGTGTGTGTGTGTTTGTGCAAAATGTGTGTCCATGTATATGTTGTGTTCAGAAGAGGTCACTGGATTCCCTGGACCAAAGTTGCCAGTACGTGTGAACTACATTATGGGTGCTTGGGCTTGAACCCAGGTCCTCTGCAAGAGCAATCAGTGCCCTTAACCTTTGGGCCGTCTCTCTATCTGAGTAAATCTTCATGACGCTATCTTTTGCCAATTGCCTGATTATTTTCCCCTCAGGTAGTCATCTTTTCCTTCTTGTGTAAAAAGTGCATTACTCCAAATCTCATTGAAATTTAACTTTATATATGCTATCAATCTTTGCTAGAATACGAACTCTTTCTTTCTTCCTCATTTTAGCAATCAGTTGTTTAAAATATTAAGACACGTGGTTTGATTTAACTCTTTCCCAAATTCTTTCCCTATCCAGTGCCTTTGCTGCACCCCTACTGTCTTCTCTTCCCTTCTTCCATTCAGTCCAGTTTGTGCTGTCAAACTCTTAGTAATTGGCCACACCCTTAATGAAAACTGACTCTCTCACTTTCCAGGAGCTCTTAGGTTCCAATAACTCATTACCTAAGGGTGGGATCACTCATTTTCCATCCCCATGCTGAGTTTAGTGTGTATTGGGCTTTTATGGGTCTTTAGATACTATCACAACTCTGTGAGCTCATCTCTGCAAACTTTCAGTGTGTTCAGAGAATAATCTTCTTGTGGTCCTCCATCATCTCTATGTCTTAAGATCTTTTCAGCTTCCATTTTTGAAATGATCCCATGCTAAGAATGTGTTCTATGAGGAAAATCTTCAACTCAGCATCACTTTGAAGATGGGCCCAGGGCTAACAAGTGACTTAGTATTTTACCACTT
>NW_022196904.1:864812-869795 GCF_008632895.1 Mastomys coucha
ATGTGTGTCTTCCTGGTTCTGGGTTTCTTCACTCAAGATGATATTCTCAAGTTCTACCCATTTGCCTGCAATGTTTGTGACGGTTCTCTTTTCAGTAGCTGACTAGTATTCCATTGTGTAGATGTACCAATTTTTACAATGAGGTACATCTTCAGATGAGGTACATCTAGGTTGTTTCCAGTTCTGGCTAATATGAATAAAGCTGCTATGAACACTGATGAGAAAATATCCCTGAGATATAGTGTGGCATTGTTTCGGTATATGTCCAGGTGTGGGAAGGCACATGATGCAAATCTGCTCTTAATTTTCTGAGAAACCACCAAATTGATTTCCAAAGTTGTTGTCTATGTTCATTCTCCCACCAACAATGGAGGAATGTTTCTCTTTCTTTACATCCTCACTAGAATGTTCTAGCACTTGAGTTTTTTTTTTATTTAATCTTTTTATGGGCCTGACTTTATCCCCCTCCTGGTCCACTATCTAACTGTTCGACATCCCTTTGCCTCATCTGTCTGTTTGACATCCCTTTGTCTCCATGAGGATGTCCCAACATCCCCACCCCCACTTCACCTGACCTCCAGTGTCTTCCAGTCTCTTGAGTGTTAGGTGCACCTTCTCTGACTGAGTACAGACTCGGCAGTCTTCTGTTTTGGGGGCCTCATATCAGGTGACGTATGCTATCTGATTGGTGGCTCAGTGTCTGAGAGATCACAGGGTCCAGGTTAGTTGAGACTGCTACTCTTCCTATAGGGTCACCTTCCTCCTCATCTTCTTCCAGCTTTTCCCTAATTCAACCACAGAACTCAGCACCTCCTGTCCTTGGTTGGGAGTAAGGCTACTTGTTGATTCTTTCAGCTTCTTGTTGGGTTTTTCTGAGGGCAATCGTGATAGATGCCATTTTGTGAGCACACCATAGCATCAGTAATAGTGTCAGGACTTGTGTCCTCCCCTTGAGCTGGATCCCAATTTCAGCCTCTAACAGGACCTCCCTTTTCCTCAGACTCTTCTCCATTTTTCGTCCCTACAGTTCTTTCAGACAGAAACAATTCTGGATCAGAGTTTTTGCCTGTGGGATGGCAACCCCATCCCTCCACTTAATGACCTGTCTTTCTACTGGAGGTGTGCTCTACAAGTTCCCACTTCTCAGTATAGGGCATTTCATCTAGGGTCTCTACCTTTGAGTCCTGAGATTCTCTCACCTCCCAGGTCTCTGGTACTTTCTAGAGTGTTGTCCCAACTCTTACCTCCTGAGGTTGTCTATTTCCATTCTTTCTGCTGGTCCTCAGGGCTTCAGTCCTGTTCAGGTATGTTACCCAATACCTGATCGCGTTTCTTTCCCTCTTCTCCTCCCTATCCCCTTTCCCATCCAGGTCCCTCCCTTTCTTCTTCCTCCTGTGATAGCTTTCTTTTCCCTTCCAAGTTAGATTGAGGCATCCTCACTTGGGCCCTTTGGTTTTTTAACCTTTTTGATTTCTATGGATTTTATCCTGGGTATTCTGTAGTTTTCTGGCTAATATCCACTCATTAGTGAGTACACTTGAGTTTTTGGTCTTAGGTACCTTGACCTGTGTAACATGGAATCTCAGAGTTGTTTTGATTTGAATTTTTCCCGTGACTAAGAATGGTGAACATTTCTTAAAGTTCATTTGCTATCCCCTTGAGATGAAGAAAACAAGATATTTGATAACAAAGCCAAATTTCAACAATATCTATCCACGAATCCAGCCCTTACAGAATACAGAAGGTATTAAAGGAAAAACTCCAACCCAAGGATGTTAACTACACTCAGGAAACACAGGAAATAAATAACTTCACTCCATCAAAACAAAAATGAGGAAACAAAACAAAACAAAACAAAAATGGTAACACAAACACACACACTCACACATACACATACTACCTCAATCAAGAAAATACCAGGAATTAGCAATAATTGGTCATGCATATTTTTCAACATAAACAGACTCAGTTTCCCAATAAAAAGACACATCCTAACTGAACAGATGCAAAAATGAATATCCATCCTCTATCTGCACAGTCCCTGGGCCAATTATATACATACAAGGACATTCCAACCTCTGGCTTCAATAGTCTTGTTCAAACACATGAGATTGTAGGGCCACATCTAGCCATAGCATAATACTAAAGTACATTTAGTCTACCTTCCAAAATCCCCACAGTCTATAGCAGTCTCAACAATATTAAAAGTCAAAGTTCAAAGTCTTTTCTGAGGTTCATTTAATTACTTAACTGTAATCCCCAAATGAAGACTGGAAACCACCTGGGCAAAGTCCAAACTCTGCAGCTCCATGTGTCATGTCAAAGTGGTCTTCCTATCTCCAATTCCTTTTTCATCTTTGTTGGCTGCAATAAATGTCTTTCTCCATGGCTGGTTCTGTTTCATGTTAGCAGTTTCCCTTATCAGATAGCCCATGGCTCTGGGATCTCGAACATCTTGTCGTCTCCAAGGCAACTTCAATATTACAGTTTCTTTTTTCAATGTCTGGGATCCACACATGATCTTCTGGTTCCTCACAAGGGCTGGTGTCACTTCTCCAGCTCTGCCCTCTGTAACACTCTAAGCTCAGGTTGATCTACTCCACTGGCACTGTTGTTCTTCATGACCATACCATGGTACTGGCATCTCCAATACACTGGGGTTTTTGCTGCATCTAGGCTTCACCAATAGGCTCTCTTTATGGTACTAAGCCTCAACTCCTTTGCATGACCCCTTCAGTCCTGGGTGCAATTGAGGCTGCACCTTCTCCTATGGCCTCCATGGCCTCTCATAGTACTAAGCCTTAGCTCCTCTTCATGACCCCTTCATGCCTTCAAAATTATTACTACCTGGGTGACTCTTACACATTACCAAGTACAGCTGCAGCACTGGTTACAACCTCGGCTCTCTCTGGAACACAGCTTCTTTGTGCGCTCAGAGTACACTTTGCAGAAGATCTCACTGGAGGGGACCGGCCCGCGGTCTCTCTTCCTCCATGGGTAAATATACCAACTGGGTTAATTGGGTCCTGGGAAGGCATATGGTTAACAAGGAAGTACACAGACGCCAGGTAGAAGTGATAAGAGAGAGAGCTTTACTGAAATTCACTCAGTATTTATAGTTAGCTAGGAACCAGACACAGAGGAATTCCGAACTTGCTCATCTTAACATAAACAGGAGAAAATCCATTAACACCAGACCAGAAGGAGATCTTGAAAGGAAGATCCGGTAAACCTTTAACATAAGCATGAGACCTGCTAAGTCTTTGATCTAAGGAGCAGCAGTCAGGACTCCTCCACACAGCAGGTGCTCAACTCCAGCTTGCAGCCTGTCGGGGCTGCTTTACAGAACCAAGTCACTCCCAAGCAACAAGGTTGGGGGAAGGAGTCCACAGTTCACCCCTTATTAATATCAAAGCAAGAGGCAGGATCAAGGCAATTTTATCTCGGCACATATACTGTATGGGAATCATAGAGGTGCGTTAACTAGGGATCTGAAATTCACACTGACTCCGTCCTTCCTGACTCAATGGGCCAAGCAAAAGCGTGTCTCTGGCAGAGATACAGCCACTAGGTATGTGCCTCTGTCTGGGCAGTCTTCATAATCAGTGGAGTAGATTCCCCTTGCACCATCCTTCCACACAGAAATTCCAAGGTATGTCTATGAAACCTGCAAAGTCCGGAAGCTGTTATGATTCTTCTGAAAGCAGAAAACTCTGACTTTTTGATGCTTGGGGCAGGGTAGGTGGGATCAGTCTTTTTGTTTGCCTGCACTCTGGGTCTGACTTGGTTGCCAGGAGATGGTCTCAGGATGATGCAAATCAGTTCTTTGAAGTCTCTGGAAACTGAATTAACCTTTGAAAGTCTGGAGGCTAAGTGCGAGCCAGGCATTCTCGGAAAATGCCTGTTCCAGCAAGCATTGAACCGGTCATGAAATCTTTGCTCCGGGGCAGCTTTACTGTTGGAATCGGGATAGGCAGGTTTTTCTTGAGAAGCTGGTCATTTAGCAGGGTCCAGGCATTCTCAGAAGTTGCCTGACCCACCTTCTGCTTTGTCGGGAAAAGCAGATTTCTGAAGCAAACGAAAAAATACGTTCAAACATGTAGAAAAGGCAAAAAGAAAAACTCATACAAAATGGGCAAGAAAAAACCCCTCCAGCTTACATTACAAAAGAAAGGAAAGAAAAAATGAAGACTAAGCGACTGGGCACAGGCAAGAGAATAACAACAGCCAGCAAAAAGGCAGCCTGAGTGGTCTGCCACAGCGGGCCCACCTCTCCCAGCAGGAGCTTTGTCATCAAAGTTAACCAAAGCTGGATGTCTGTAGTCTGCAAACCGGTCTAGACAGTGCTTGTCTGCACTCTGAAGGTGAAGGCAAGGACATCCTCACACTCCAAACAAGTCTGAGGTGAGCATGGGCTACATAGATAAGCCTCTGCCCAAAAAGTAAACCTAAAATAGCCTCTGGGGAGTGGATTTAACCCCCTTGGTCTAAAAAGACAAAATTTAGTCATGCAAACAATAATAAAACCTCAGAAAAAATGAAAAAAAAAAGAAAATCTTTTCTGGTGAAAGAAGGCCCATTGACTGTAAAAATTGTTTAGGGCACGCTAAGAGCGTAGAAAATTAGACAAACCAAGATCAATAATATCATTAGAGGCTTCTCTTGTTTGCAGGGAAGCGAAAATAAATCTTGAGCAGGTATCAATGTAGACATGCAAATATTTAAGCTATCTAAAATCTGTATAATGTGTTATGTCTATATGCCAGAAGTTATTAGGTAACAGCCCTCTGGGTTAGACCCCCAAAAGTGGGACTGGAGAAAAAAATAACACATTTCGCGCACAGTTTAAGGATCATTCTTGCTTATACTCTGGAAATATAATGTTTGGGCCACAGAATCTGGCTGGATAGGTGAATCTTCTCATGATCCTGTCTAGCTAGGGCCACAGGATCAGAAGCCAAAATCTCTCTATATGAGGGCTCT
>NW_022196904.1:870999-872271 GCF_008632895.1 Mastomys coucha
TAGGCTGTCTAGTGCCCGCTATGTTGTTAATCTGCACTTCCTGCTCTACGATCACCTTGATAAGCACCCTAGCTCCATGATCTCTATGTTGGGGAACCAAAACGCTGGCAGATGTACGCGCAGGAGACATTGCAGGTGTGTGGGGCATGGCCAGAGCATAGGGCTCCCCGGCCCATAGGGGGTTCCAAAACTGGGACCTCCCGCGGCTCCAGACTGGCGGCTAGTAGCACACACTTACGCTGACCTGATCGGCAGAATACCGGCAACTAGAAAATTAATACCTCACTGGAAAAGACTCGTAGTAACGAAAGGGCTAGTAGAAAGTAAATTGTTTTCTAGAGAACTGCGCATGTGCATAAAAGCGACCGCCGCAAGGCAGTTTGGGAAATGTAGTCCAAAAGGACCTGTAAGCCGTAACCCCTGCCTGTCTAGTACAAGCCAGCCCGGGCCAGGCGAGCCGCTGACCGGACCGGCTGTATTCTGTAGCTGGACCAAGCACACCGCAGAGTGCAGAGCCAGTGGGCAACCTACGTGCTTGGTTCTGCGCAGAACAGTTAAACACGGCTCTGCCACTGGGGAGCTGCATCAAAGCAGGTGGTGGGGCCCCCGAGCTCTGCACACGGCCAGCAGACAGCCATGGATCCTGGTCTCCGAGACTGCCAACCCCTCCCGGCCCTGGCCACACCCGCAGCACAGGACTGTGGGCTATGAACCAGGCTGTTTCTGTGCAGTCCAGCCAACTCCTGCTCCCTGCTCCGATCTGAGCACCCAGGAGCTGCATAAGAGCAGGCGGTTGTGGCCGCTGCCACTAGGGCCACATGTTTAAGACACAAAGACACTAGACAACACAAAGGACCATCACTCATTCGACAAAACACATATCAATACACGTAACAAGACATGAATAAGAAATCAGGGGGAAACACCAGAAAATATCACAGGGAACTAGCCCAAGCACTGCTAGTTTCTGCCCCCATGGTTTCCCCGCAACCCTGTATCTGGGCCGACTGCCTCCAATCTGGAGTTACCGCAGTCAAAATACTTCGGCAAAGGCCGAATATCCCAGCTAAACCAGCTGGAAACCTGGCATGCCAGACCCCTTGGTGGAAAACCCCGCCGAAGTCCTGTCGACATATTGGTGAAAATCCTCGCCATCAAATCTAGCTAGAATTGAGAGCTCTGAGTGCTATAACTTCAACCCAGGCCCGGTTAAAGAGATCTGGAAACCCAGATGAGGCTGCCTCATAAATAAGATTGTAAGTGCATATCTTT
>NW_022196904.1:872754-874989 GCF_008632895.1 Mastomys coucha
CCTGTTGGGGCTGCTTTACAGAACCAAGTCACTCCCAAGCAACAAGGTTGGGGGAAGGAGTCCACATCTCACCTCACTAATGTTGGTCTCTTCTTAATCACCACTAATTTCTTAGGTCCAGCTATCCAGAATCAATTGTCCCATAGTCCCTTCTCTTTCTGGATTCTAAAGCCAGAGTCACATGGCCAAAGCTGGTGAATTATCTGTTTGATGGGGCTGAAGCATGTTCTATTTTTCTATCACACTTTGAACATCTTTCTGTTTTCCAAATCCTTCAGTTTGAAAGCTTGGTTGTCCTGGAATTTGCTCTGTATACTGACTTTAAACTCAGAGAACTGCCTGCCTGTCTCCTAAAGCACTGGGAGTAAAGGTGTGGTCCACCTAGCCTGAATTTAAGTTTTTCTTCATATAGAACTTGCTCTGGCCGGGCAGTGGTGGCACACACCTTTAATCCCAGGACTTGGGAGGCAGAAGCAGGTGGATTTCTGAATTCGAGGCCAGCCTGGTCTACAGAGTGAGTTCCAGGACAGCCAGGGCTATACAGAGAAACCCTGTCTTGAAAAAACCAAAAAACCAAAAAAACAAAAAACAACAACAAAAAAAGAACTTGCTCTGTTCTACACTGGCCTTGAATTCAGAAAGTTGCTTGTCTTTGCCTCCTGGGATTAAAGGCTTGTACTACTATGCCTGGACCTAAATTTAGCTAGGTGGGATCTTGGCTCATGGTCACCACTCCCTTAATTCAACTTAATATCCTTGAACACAGGGTTTAGCTCCATTTCACTTCCTGGTGTCTCTTTAATACTTGAACCATATATTCTAGAGTTTTCCTTTCTTGGCTTGCTATGCTTGTTTAAATTGCTCTTCATGAGACTTACCAGAGAACAAACACTATGATGGAGTTTCGGAGACTTTCTTTGTCCATGTAATTACTCCGAGTCTGTTCTACTTAGCCTCAGGCAGACTCTGCAGACAGGGCAAAAATAGCCACATTCTTCACCAAAATACCACCATAACAGTCTCTAGGCCACATATTGAAAATCTCTACTGAAACCTCTTTGGCCAAGTCTGCACAGTAGAAATCACTCTTAGTAACAAAGTCTTCCATCTACTATGAAAGCCCATTAAGCCCCATTTAAAGCATTCCACTGCTTTCCAAATCCAAAGTCCCCAAATCTACATTCTTCCAAACAAAAGCACAGTCAGGGCTATCTCAGCAATATCCCAGTTCCTGGTACCAACTTCTGTCTTAGTTAGGGTTTTATTGATGGTAGAAGACACCATGATCAAGGCAACTCTTTTTTTTTCTAAAGACTTATTTATTTTTATTTTATGTGCATTGTAGCTGTACAGATGACCGTGAGCCATCGTGTGTTTGCTCATGCCCTGCTCGATTAGGCCCCGCTCTCAGAGTAACTCTTAAAAGGACAGTATTTAATTGGGGCTGGCTTACAAGTTCAGTGGTTCAGTCCAGTGTCATTAAGAGAACATGACAGCATCCAGGTAGGCATGGTTCAGGAGGAGCTGAGAGTTCTGCATCTTCATCTGAAGGCTGCTAGCAGAATACTAGCTTCCAGGCAGCTAGGATGTGGTTTTAAAGCCCACACCCACAGTGCCACACCTACTCCAACAAGGCCACACTTACTTCAACAGGGTCCCCACCTTTGCTTTCTTTTGTTGGATAACTTATTTTTTTACATTTCAAAAGTTATCCCCCTTTTTGCTTTCCCTTCTGGAAACCCCCATCCCCTCCCCCTGCCATGTGATTCTATGAGTATGCTCCTCCACCCCACCCACCCACCCACTCCTACATCTCCACCCTCCCATTCCCCTACACTGGGGTATCGAGCCTTCTCAGGACCAAGGGCCTCTCCTCCCATTGATGTCCAACAAGGCCATCCTCTGCTACATATGCAGCTGGAGCCATGGGTTCTTCCGTGTGTAATCTTTGGTTGGTGGTTTAGTTCCTGGTAGCTCTGGGGGCTCTGCTTGGTTGATATTGTTGTTCCTCCAATGGGGTTGCAAACCCATTCAGCTCCTTCAGTCCTTTTTGTAACTTCTCCATTGAAGAGCCTGTGCTCAGTCCAATGGCTGGTTGTGAGCATCTGCCTTTGTATTTGTCATGCTCTGATAGAGCCTCTCAGGAGACAGCTATATCAGGCTGCTGTCAGCAAGCACTTCTTGGCATCTACAATAGAGTCTAGGGTTGGTGTCTGTATATGTGATGGATCCCCA
>NW_022196904.1:875952-886375 GCF_008632895.1 Mastomys coucha
GCCCACCTGGCCAGAATCCCGTGTCCCGCGGAACAGGGACCCCGCGAGAAATCCCGGTCCGTGGCAGGACAGTCTCTGTATGGCCTTTCCTTCAGTCTCTGCTCCACACTCTGTCTCCGTCTTTGCTCCCGTGAGTATTTTGTTCCCCCTTCTAAGAAGAACTGAAGCACCCACACTTTGATCTTCCTTCTTCTTGAGCTTCATGTGGTCTGTGAATTGTGTTTTGGGTATTCTGAGCTTCTGGGCTATTATCCACTTATCAGTGAGTGCATACCATGTGTGTATATTTGTGAATGGGTTACCTCACTGAGGATGATATTTTCTAGTTCCATCCATAGGGCCTCACTTTCTAATAGTGCTACTCCCTGGGCTGAGCATATACCAACTATCACACAGTGAAATTTTTTTTTTTTTGGTATAAGAGCATAGTTTATTATAAAAGACTGTAGATAAAATTTAGACAACAGATTATTTACAAATGAAGAAAACATTCTGCTCAAAATGAAAAAGCAGGGCTGAGAGATGCCTCAGTGGTTAAGACTAACTGCTTGCTCTTCCGAAGGTCCTGAGTTCAAATCCCAGCAACCACATGGTTAATCACAACCACCTGTAATGAGATCTGATGCCCTCTTCTGGTATGTCTGAAGATACCTACGGTGTATGTATGTATACTAATAAATAAATCCGAAAAACAAAAGGAAAGCACACATACACATGGAAGCTGAACAAGGAAGAAATAAATAAATAAAGAAAGAAAGAAATTAAAGGCTTTTTAGAATTTAATGAAAACGAAGACACATCATCCCAAAACTTATAGGACACAATGAAAGCAATGGTAAGAGGAAAATTCATAGCTCCAAGTACTCCCAAAAAGAAACTGAAGAGAGCACACTTGAAAGCTCTAGAACAAAAAGAAGCAAAAACACCCAAGAGGAGAAGATGGCAGGAAATAACCAAACTCAGGGCAGAAATCAACCAAATAGAAACAAAAAGAACTATACAAAGAATCAACCAAATCAGGAACTGGTTCTTTGAGAAAATCAAGAAGGTAGATAAACCCTTAGCCAGACTAACTAGAGGGCAGAGACAGTATCCAAATTAATAAAATCATAAATGAAAAGGGGGACATAATGAAATATATCTTAATACAATTAATCCATTTGTTGAATATTAACAGTTGAAAATATTAAAATCATGTTCTACAAACATCATGGAAATATTATTGATAATTTTTCTAACTGTGCTTGAAACTAGCATTTTGTTAATATTTAACTTCAAAGAATTTTTGCTACTTTGAAATTTTTAAAATATACTTACTGATAAAATAATTTTTCTCCTAAAAACCCTGACAATCTTTTTTAAGTGAACTGATTGTTAGACAATGTAAACAGGTAAATAATGCATATTTTTGAGACAAGGTTTCTCTGTGTAGCCCTGGCTGTCCTGGAACTCACTCTGTATACCAGGCTGGCCTCGAACTCAGAAATCCACCTGCCTCTGCCTCCCAAGTGCTGGCATTAAAGGCATGTGCCACCACTGCCCAGCAAATAATGCATTTTTAGTACTCTCACTGTGTGAGGTGTATCATGTCAGGGCTTTTGAATATATTTCTTAATGATTCTTTTTTTTATATTTTATGCTTTTTTACTATGCTTAACTCACAAATAATATGGTGTATATTTTGAAACAATTTAGTATTCAACATTATATATTGGATCTTCAGTTATGGATAGTATAAATATTCATTCATGATATTTTTAGGGCTATGAAAGGATATGAATATAAACTTGAAAAATTATATATGATTTGATTATAAAATATTCATTATTAATATGTTTGATGTATAATATGCACTTAAATAATAAAAAGATTAAAGAAAAGAAATTTAGAGTGAAATGACATTAGTTACAATAATGTAAGTAAAAATACAGACTGGTAAAATTGAAGAGGAAAACAATGAAAACCTTTTTCTGAATTATACAGGAACCACTGGTAAATAGAACTGTATATTCGTGAGGTATGAAATATTGTGATTTTGTTTTACACATCTACATTATGGATTCCCTGACATCTCCTAAAGACACAGAACAGGACATCATCACATATAAGTAAAAGACAAGCATTATGAGCACAGACCTCGAAATCGCCAGTGGGTTCACTTTGTGATGGCCACACACTGCTGGGCATGAGCCCTGCCCTTCAGTGTGCTGTGCGCACCAGTGTGACTTGTTAGAAAAACTAAACTTTCTTTTCCAAGAGTTTACCCATTCAGGATTCAGGGTTTTCAGATCTTTCTCTGCACTGTTCAGTTGTGGGACTGTATAAGTTCCCATCTCCTGAAGAAGGAAGCTTCTCTGATAATCGCTGAGCAAGACAATGATTTAGGAGACATTTTATTGGTATGTTACTTTAAAAAATAGTATTACCCACAACTCTGCCTGATTTCTCAGATGGCTGCCATCCTAAAGGACACCAGGCAAGCCTCTCCTCACCAAGCCCCGCCTTGCCAACTCCCCTGAATGCTTAGGAAAGAGCAATAAACTACACTGCATACTCCATTTCCCACCCCAAGGCCTGCATGCTTTCCAGGAGGCCTGCTGCCACCAGGAACACCAACTAAGCCTTTGTCTCCCAAGACCCTGCCCACCAAGTTGCTGAAAGAACAGGCAATGGCAGTAAGCTAACACCTACCCCCACAACATGTACCTACACACTCACACACTTACAAGAAAATGGCCTTAAATACAATTTATAATGATGACAGAGGCCTTTAAATGTGAGTGAATAAATCCCTTAAAGAAATACAGATATAAAATCAACAGGTGAAAGACATTCCAGGCAGATGGGACAGCATATTCCATCACTTTATGGTTTCAGAAGAGTGTTGATTCAGGAAGAAAGGCTCCCAGTATGTGGAGGGACAGTAATTCATTTACTGAGGAAGCACCTCATCATGAAACTTCCACTTTCCTCTGAACCCCAAAGTTTTGCTCCCTGGACATTCTATCATAACAGTTTCCCAACTCTACAACAGTATTTTTTGACAGAAAACTTTAGATCATCAGATTTATTTCCCAGAGTATAGATTAGTTCCCAGCTGCACGGTGGGTCTGTTTGTGGCTTTGCCAAGCTTCAGTGACTAGAATCGAAAGGACTATGAGGACCACGACAGCCAATCCCATCCTGATGAGATTCTCCATTGTGTGATCCAGGTTCTCTGTGGCTGTGGTATTAGATACAGAAGTTACAGAAGTTAGGGATGGTCAAAGTTTCCTGATTAAGCATCCAGCCAGGGCCCCTGTTTTCCTTGGAGAGGACAAGGTTCTACTCTTTCCCATGCTATGACATGGAATTCTCTTTATTCAACTGCCTTGGGTTTGGGCATGCTCTAGCATGGACAGATGGTCTCAGTTGGTCCTTAGAGTAGAAGAAGAGGAGTAGGATGTGTGTGTACTTAAGAGACCTTAGTGTTTCTTCTGAGTTCCACTGTATCATTTATTGTAGATGCCCATCATTCTCACCATATAAGATTATAGAGTTCTGTGATGAATGTTTCTTGTGACACAGCTGGGTCCCCTCTCTTATTCTTGCTAAATTCTTCAGACCAGTGTGATAATAGAAACTCAATGACATAAAAGCTAAACTAGCAAATTCTGAGTATGGTGATTCTGGTGAGCCCATGAGAGGTTGTCCAGACTCAGATTGCCAGTGTGGTTTTTGGTAAGTGTTGGTTCCCTTGTCACACTCAGACTCTTCCATTTCTATCTTCATCTGACCATTCTGAGGTGTGTGTGTGTGTGTGTGTGTGTGTGTGTGTGTGTGTGTGTATGTGTTTGTGTGTTTGTGTGTGTAATACTGCAGGGTGAGGCTCATTCCATGTTCTACGATATGGCCTTGGTGTGTCAGCAAAGAGGGCTTCTTGGACAGCCCTGAAGGGAAGGTGACAGCTAGAGACTGAGGTTTGGTTCCTACCAAACACCTTTGCCCTCCCCTCCTGCCCAGCACATGTCCAATCTTCTCCCCAAGCAGGGCTGTGTTTGAGAGCACAGGCTCTCCATTTAGTCCTTCTCTACCTGCAACTCAGCAGGGGGCAGGCCTGTGGCAAAGGGCTTAGGGTGTCAGGAAATGTTTGAGAATGACAGTGGGGACTTACCTGAGATGAGTATTTGTTGGGGAGCACTGGGTGCTGACCACAGCTGTGGGGTATTCTTGTAGTAACCATAACATTTGAATGTCCCTGTGTGGGCTGTAGTTGTGGGTCTCAAAACAAACTGGGCTTGGTACTGGTCACTAGAAGATATATACTCTGTGTCCAGTGAGCTAGTGAACTTCTGATCGTCCTTGGTGAGAATGAACTTATCATATGCTTTCTGGGAGACACATTGAAGGGTCATGTTCTCTCCTGCTGTCATCACAGGGCTGGGCAGTACTGACAGCCTGGGTTCATAGTAGTCATAGATGCCTAGGAGAGAAGGAGACGGTCTGTTACATGTTCTCTCACACTGCCACGAAGTTCTCTTGGGTTCGGGCGGTGAAGGTGCATGCCTTTAATCCCTGTACTTGGGAGGCAGAGGCAGGCAGGTTTCTGAGTTTGAGGCCAGCCTGGTCTACAGAGTGAGTTCCAGGACAGCCAGGGCTACACAGAGAAACCCTGTCTCGAAAAACCAAAACCAAACCAAACCAAACCAACCAAAGAAACCGTGTTCTCTTGAATACTCTGTGGGAAGGGATCCTCCTGGGAGCAAAGCCTGGGGTTGACAATCTGACTGTCCCCTCACCTGTCACCACCAGCTCCAGGGCGTCACTGGGCTCTGACCAACCAGCTGAGCTGTAACAATAACAGCGATATTGCCCTGCATGTTGTCGTGTTACAGAAGGGAAGAAGAACTTGCCCTTGTTCCCAGGTTCCTGTAGGATCTGTGTGCTGTGTGTTTTTTGGTTTCCCTCATTATGCAGAAAACATATGTCTGCATCCAGGTTCCCCTGATACCAGATGGTCATTGCTCCTCCAGAGGCGATCACAGAGCCTGGTTCAGCCTTGAGGGTTGGTTTTTGGAGGTTCCCTACATAGAAGTCAGAAAGAAGCACATGGGTGTGTTTGAAAGTGGCACAGAGGGGGCTGGTGACATATATCAGCGTGTAAGAGTGCTGACTGCTCTTCAGAAGGTCCTGAGTTCAAATACCAGCAACCATATTATAGCTCACAACTACCTGTAATGATATCTGATGCTGTCTTCTGGTGCATTTGAAGTCAGCTACAGTGTACTTATATATAATTATAAATAAATCCTTGGGCCAGAGCAAGCAGGGACTGAGCAAGCCGGGTCTACCAGAGCAAGCAGAGGTGCTAAAAGTCAATTCCCAACAGCCAGATGAAGGCTCACAACTATCTGTGCAGCTACAGTGTGTATTTATATACATAAAATAAATAAGTAAATCTTAAAAAAAAAGAAAAAAAAAGAAAGTGGTACAGAGAATGTCCCACCAGTGGATGTTACCTTTTCCTTTTTAATTTATTCTTTTCTTATTCAATACACCAGAAGACAGCTCCCCTATTCTTCCCTCCTCCCTAGTCTGACAAAGTCCTCCCCTGCTCCCCTCTCCCCCAGATTCACTACTCCTCTGTTTCAGAGAAGAGAAGGCTTTTCAATGATATCGACTGAACACGGCATAACAAGATGCAAGGACACTAGGCACATACCGTCATATTAAGACTGGACAAGGCAAGCCACTAGGAGCACAGAGATCTCATGGGTAGGCAAAAGTGTCAGAGACATCCCCACTCCTCTGTTAAGAGGCCAATAAAAACCTGAAGCAAGCTAGGTGGTTGTGGCACACACATTTAATCTGTGCATTCAGGAGGCAGAGGCAGGTAGATTTCTGAGTTGGAGGCCAGCCTGGTCTACAAGGTGAGTTCTAGAACTACACAGTGAAATACAACCTCCCCCCTCCATATCACAAAAAATTCATCCTTTTGAGCAGCCACAGCATGTATGCAGATGTCCTTGGGCACACCCACATAGGCTCTGTGAGTCCTTATGATTCTTGCTTAGCTGATTCAGTCTTCTCCAGGGCATGTTCTCCTGGTATCCTCAACGTCTTGAGCTACTGTCATCCTTCCTCTCTCTGTCATTTCAGATTCTCTGAGCTCTAGTGGATTGTGCTAGAGCTGATCTAGAGTAACAGAAGCCCTCATAGAGAATCATCTCCCTACTGGGAACTCTGGGCTTGGCTGTCCCTCTGAGCCTTGGATTCTGTATCTTTGGACCCACTGTTTCCTGCACTCTGTATCAAAGTTCTAAAGAGCCCTGGATCCTCACATACAGCACACACACAGTGGTCTATGAACACCTGTATCATTTCAATATCATTCTATGGAAAGGTTAGGGCTCCTCACCTGAGACCAGGAGCTCCAGGGCTTCACTAGGAGCTGACCACAAGAATGGTCTTTTCCTGTCATAACTGTAGCATCTGCATATCCATCTCTGGTTAGGGGTCACAGGGCCCACAGTGAACAGGGCATGGTACTTCCTTGTAGAGTTGTTATACTGTGAGTCCTGCCTCCAAGAGCGCTTCTGTGGTCCTACAATCAGAATGAGCCTGTGGTATTTCTGCCAGGTCTCACACTGGAGGGTGACATACCCTCTTGAAGTCACCACAGGGCTGGCCTGGGCTGAAAGGATGGGTTTCTCATAGGCTTCTAGGAGAGAAGGAGGAATCAGTTAAATGTCCCCAGGCCTCATCCTCCTTGGCTCTGAGGTCCCACAGTGTGGCCAGGCTTTCCTGTTAACAGAGCCAAATCTGGACAATCAAAACCTGAGGCCTAGGACCCTGTGTGTTCTCTCACCTGTCACCATGAGCTTCAGGGGGTCACTGTAGTTTGATGATTTAGCCTGGGTCCTGTAGGAACATCGATATAGCCCTGCATCTTGCTGCCCTACATATGATAATGAGAATTCAGCCTTGTTTGCTGGCTTCTGTTTGTTCTTTGTAAATTTTGTATGTAGGTTTCCGTTTTTATAGAGATTGTACTCATTGGCTCTGATTGTCTCCTCACACAAAAAGGTCACCTTAGTCCCCACTATGACCACAGAATCTGGCTGTACTCTGAGGATAGGTTTAGGGAGGGACCCTGCAAGTAACAGAGCAGTTAGGACTCAGGGCACCCACCCTCAGATAGCAGTCCCTAACCCCATGACCTTCCAGCCACCCCCAGGACAAACACACATGTGTTTTCCACCATTACTGCCCAGGCATGGATCCTGGACCTGAAGAGAAGAGCATTTCAGGGCAGCTGCAGACACACTCACCTGTCAGCACTGGAACCCAGAGGCTCAGAGTCAGTCCTGGAAGAGAGTTCTTTGTAAGAGATTTGTCCCTAAGGCTGAGCAGGTCCTCTCCTCTGCAGAACTGCCTGAGACCCTGGGGTTTCCTGATGGGTGAGCACTGAGCTACAGGTCCTGACATTTCCAGACCTCAGTCTCCCCTCTCCCTCTTCACATCTCACCAAGACTGAGCAGGGCTGTGAAGGTGAAGGTCATGGCATCTCCTCTCAGAGGTGCAGCTGTGCTTGAGGGCAGAGCTACAGAGCCTTTCTGAAGGGATTGGAACCAGGGTGTGGCCCTGGAGGCAGGGCAGTCTTTATCATGTATCTGTATTTCAGCAGCCCCACAAAAAAGTGGAACTGCCCTCCTCATGCACCTGCTCTGACTTCCTCAGTGCTGTGACTAGGACAGACAGTAGACCCTCTGCAGTCATGTCTTACACAGGTGACATTTCCTCAGCCTACCAGTGTCTGCTTCACCTGTGCTCATCACTGTCACAGCCATGTTGTAGCAGACACATGTGAACATCTCACATAACAACACAGATTTAATTGTGGTTATGCTTTGTTCTTTTTCACATTTTTATGTGAAATATTTCTTTCTTTCTAACATATTCAAATGTTTCTGACATGGTTCTTGCTGTGTATATCTATATGAGGTGCACACATATTATAAATTTTATAATTTTTAAAATTTCATAATTTTATATGTATACTCATGATTATATTTAAATTATATTAAATTATATTTGTTAATTTATTCATTCTATTTTTAGTGTGTGTGAGTCCACGTGTGTGTGTGTTGTGTGTCTGTGTGTATGTATGTGTGTATACATGTATTCCTGTCAAAGTACATACATGGAGGTCAGTTGAAAACTTCAGTAAATAGAATTTCTTGTACAATGTGGATCCTGTCAGTCAGGCTAAGGTCTTCAATGTGTCAACAGGCACATATAAACTGAGACACCTCACTGGTTGTACTGGCTGGTTTTGTGTGTCAACTTGACACAGGCTGTAGTTATCACAGAGAAGGGAGCTTAGTTGGGAATGTGCCTCCATGAGATCCAGTTGTGGGGCATTTTCTCAATTAGTGATCAAGGGGGTAGGGCCCCTTTTGGGTGGTTCCATCCCTGGGCTGGAAGCCTTGGGTTCTATAAGAGAGCAGGCTGAGCAAGCCAGGGGAAGCAAGCCAGTAAGAAACATCCCTCCATGGCCTCTGCATCAACTCCTGCTTCCTGACCTGCTTGAGTTCCAGTCCTGACTTCCTTGGTGATTTACAGCAATGTGGAAGTAAGCTGAATAAACCCTTTCCTCCACAACTTGCTTCTTGGTCCTGATGTTTGTGCAGGAATAGAAACCCTGACTAAGATACTGGTCAAACAATTACCATCATCATTTTCTTAAGTCCTTTTACTTCAGTCGAAACATTATTTGATGCAAAAGGTTGCACAGGTTTATTTGAGTGTTTTGTCCTCACAGGTTGTTGGTGTGACCACCATTGTTCTTGTAGCAGTTCAGTGTACAGCAGTGCAGTGATGGTCAGCATTTGTGGGCAGCACTGTATCATCGTGTTGCAGTTGTAAACTTGGAGTATGGAGGAAAGGAATGACTGGATGATGCAACCATACAGACACAGCACCATGTACAGGGTGGATCTTCCTGGATGTTGTAGTCAGGCAGGGTTTGGTTTCTGTCAATCAGCTTGCAGCAAACTTGACAAATGTTTGGGCTTTGATGACATGACTTCTTGCTCCAATCTCAGCCTTGACATTCTCAGTGGTGTCACTGTGTTCATCTTGGAAGATGATGGACTTGCTCTTAAGTTCCTTGTCAATGACTTACGTGCTGGTCTCTGCATGGTGGCACAGTTCATGAAAAGATCACATAAAATTCTTATTTTTTGATTATTTTTGTGTTAGGGTATGATGCAACAGCCTCCAATGTTTTAAGCACATAATCTACCAGTAAGATACAGGCAAAATTTACTCTGTAATTTTCAGAGTTTTATGTTTTAATTTTTTTCTCAGTTATGTTTTTTGTCATGCTGATGGATTTAATTATCTTTGTGACCATACTGAGGCAGTCCCTGGCAATGTAGTCCTGGTTGTCTTAGACATGGTTATATAGAGCATTTTAAACTGGACCTCATAGAGATCTCCTCCATATGTTTCCCATGTGCTGGGATTAGAGATGTGGGCCACAACATCCAGCCTTGGGTTTAAATTTTTTTTTTTTGTGATCATAGGATATTTATTTGTTTGTTTGTTTGTTTGTTTTGTTTTATTAGATATTTTCTTCATTCAAAATGTCTTCTTTGCCAGATTCCCATCCAATAAAATAAAATACAATAAAACAAACACTAAAACAAACCCCTGTTCCCTCCCCTCTACCCCTGTTCACCACCCCACACCCTACTGATTCCTGCTCCTGGCATTCCCCTATACTGGGGAATAGAACCTTCACAGGACCAAGGGCCTCTCCTTCCATTGATGATTGATTTTGTAATCCTCTACTATACACATGCTTCCAGAACAATCAGTCCTACCATGTATACTCCTTGGTTGGTGTTTTAGTCCCTGGGAGCTCTGAGGGTACTAGTTACTTCATATTGTTTTTCATCCAAATGGGCTGCAAACCCTCCAGCTCCTTGGGTCCTTTCACTAGCTCCTTCATTGGGGACCCTGTACTTAGTCCAATGGATGGCTGTGAGCCTCTACTTCTCTATTAGTCGGGTGCTGTCAGAGCCTCTCAGGAGATAGCTATATCAGGCTCCTGTCATCCAGCACTTGCTAGCATCCAAACTAGTGTCTAGATTTGATGGTTGAATATTGGAGGATTCTCAGGTGGAGTAGTCTCTGAATTGTCCTTCCTTTACTCTCTGCTCCATAGTTAGTCTCTACAACTCCTTGCAAGGGTATTTTGTTCACCCATTTAAGAAGGAATGAAGTAACCACATTTTGGTCTTTCTTCTTCTTGATTTTCTTATACTTTGTGTTTTGTACTTTGTTATTCCAATATTCTGGGCTAATATCCACTTATCAGAGAATGCATACCATGTGCATTCTTTTGTGATTGGTTTAAGGAGCTTTACTTGTAAGA
>NW_022196904.1:944477-945016 GCF_008632895.1 Mastomys coucha
ATTTTACCTCCATTGTAGCTAGGCTGAGAGCTGACAGTTCTGCTGCACCAAGGAATGTATTGTAGGCACGATTTTTGGATATAGACCTCCTGCTATGGTCAAAACTATTTGACTTGAGTGAGTGACTTCATTCTCAGCCCATAGAGAACAGGTTACATTCATTTAAGAAATGGTGTAGGTATTAAGATGGTCTATCCATAAAGTCATTCACCAACTGTTTCAATGAACAATGGTTCTGCTTGGAGGGTGGCACGGACATTAAGTGAGGGTAAGAATTTCGTTCATTAGCTGTGATAATTTGAAAAAGCATTCATCTCAGAGAAAGAGTAACGTATAAACTCCTCTTCTTTAAACTTGATACAAGAGTTACAAATGTCAAGCAAAGCATTCAGTCCCACTTTGTTTTTCTCTTACAAGCCACCTCCCTAGTTAATCATCTATGTTTCTGGTGGGATTGCAAACTGATACCAACACTCTG
Organism: Mastomys coucha; assembly: GCF_008632895.1. NCBI lineage: Eukaryota > Metazoa > Chordata > Mammalia > Rodentia > Muridae > Mastomys > Mastomys coucha. The sequence continues at coordinate 944,956 of NW_022196904.1, forward strand.
GAAATCAGTTTGGCAGTTCCTCCGGAAATTGGACATAGTACTACCGGAGGACCTGGCTATA
>NW_022196904.1:945867-949779 GCF_008632895.1 Mastomys coucha
AAAAAAAAAAAAGAAAGAAAGAAAAAAGACAGCATCTTCAACAAATGGTGCTGGCTTAACTGACACTTAGCATGTAGAAAAATGCAAATCAATCTATTCTTATCTCCTTGTACAAAGCTTAAGTCCAAGTGGATCAGGGCCTCCTCATAAAACTAGATATACTGAAACTAATAGAAAAGAAAGTGGGGAAGAGTTTGGAGCACGTGGGCACAAGGGAAATTTTCCTGAACACCAATGGCTTATGCTCTAAGATCAAGTCAACAAATAAATAAAAAAAAAAAGCTGGGCAGTGGTGGCACCATGCCTTTAATTCCAGCACATGGGAGGCAAAGGCAGGCTATTTTCTGAGTTCGAGGCCATAATAAGGGTGTGGCCAATCATATAAGGACAACACAAACTGGACTGATTGGAAGAAGGGAAGAACAGATAGTTAGGAGTGGCTCTGGATGGGGAAAGAGTTTGGGAAAGAGTAAAGGCAAACCTTGTGACTCAATGTTTTAAACAACAGATTTCTAAAAATGAGAAGAAAGAATTGGAATTCTACTAAAGATTGATAGCATATATAAACTTAAATTTCAATGAGATGTGGAGTAACACACATGTTACACCAGAAGAAAAAAAATGACCACCTGAGGACAAAAAAAAAATCAGCTAATCAGTAAAAGATAATATCAAGAGGATTTAGTCAAGGATAAAGAGATGTCCTAGTGATTAAGAGTACTAATTACTCTTGCAGAGGACCTGAGATCAAGCCCCAGCTTGTGGTTTACAGCCAATGATAACTTCAGTCCAGGGAATCCAGAATTCTCTTGTGAACACAACATACACAAGGCCCACATGTTGCATGCACACAAGCACACACACACACACACACACACACACACACACACAGAGGCAAAATACACATACCTGTAAATTAGATAGATCTAAAACTAAATCTTCAAAACATAAATACCCATACAAATGCATGCACAGTCAGACATTCAGGGAGAGACAGACAAGATAAGACAGACTACTCTAGTCACTTTGACAGTGGACAGATTATCCAGGCAGAATATCAAGAAGGCATCAGCAAACACCACAAGCAAAACTTCAGACCAAGTGCACTATTATGTGAAAAGATTCCAATCCACAAGGCACCCAAACACTTTCCAAGACAGGCCACTGCAGGTCACAGAACAGATCTCTGGGTTAAGAATATGAGCTCACACCAAGATTCACCTCAACTCCTAAAAAGAAGAATACACAAATTGATTATATGGAAGGGGAAAATGAGAACTCTCAGGGTTAAACAGATCATTTCCAACAGCCAGAAGTTCAGGGGAAGAACCCACAAGAAATTCAGGGTAAGCAGATGCACAGGGTAAGGGAATGAGAAGATGGAGGGAGGAGAACTCAATCAAAACACAATATATAGAGGTATGAATTTTTCTTATTTTTTTACACTACAGATTTTATTTCCCCACCACCACGTCCTCCTCCTGACTGTTCCACATCCCATACCTCCTCCCCATCCCCTGTCTCTACAAGGATGTCCCTGTACCCACCTCCCCACATGCCCCTGACCTATAATCTCCCTGGGGCCTGCAATCTCTTGAGGATTAGGTGCATCATCTCTGATTGAACATACACTCAGCAGTCCTCTGAAGTATGTGTGTTGGGGGCCACATATCAGCTGGTGTATGCTGCCTTGTTGGTGGTCCAGAGTTTGATAGATCTTTCGGTGTCTGGATTAATTGAGACTGTTGGTCCTCCTACAGGGTTTCCCTCCTCTTCATCTCCTTTCAGCCTTCCCTAATTTAACCACAGGGGTCATCAGCTTCTGTCCATTCATTGGGTGTAAATATCTGTGTCTGACTTTTTCACCTGCTTGTTAGGTCTTCCAGAGTGCAGTCATGATACGGCCCTATATGTGAGCTGTACACAACCTCAGTAAAAGTGAGGCCTTTGGGCCTCCCCTTGAGCTGGATCCCACTCTAGGCCTGTCACTGGACCTTCTTTTTCTCAGGCTCCTCTCCATTTCCATCCCTGTAATTCTTTCAGACAAGACAATTATAGGTCAGAGTTGTTACTGCTGGATGGCAACCCCCTCCCTCATTGCCTTTGGGTCCTTAGAGTCTCTCACCTCCCTAGTCTCTGGTACATTCTGGAAGGTCTGCCCAACCTCCTACTTCCTGAGGTTGTCTATTTCACATCTTTCTACTGGATGAAATTATTAAAGACTTAAAATTTTAAACCCACCCAGTGCCCCTTCAGCACGCTCTAAGCGTATGGGTGGTGTTTATGTCACTCAAGGTGCACTAGGCAATCAGAACATCCAGGCGGACCTGCCAATCAAAAAAGAAGGCAGGCTCTTCTGGGAGCGATCTTGCAGTTCCTCTTTTAAGCTGAAAGTGAACCTGGTTTGTGAAACTGCAAGACTATTTTAGTACACACCTATACTCTGGGCCACACCAGGGTATAATGACCTGTGATGATGTGCATGTGAACTTCACTCAGGAAGAGTGGGCTTTGCTGGATCCTTCTCAGAAGAGCCTCTACAAAGATGTGATGCTGGAGACATATAGGAATCTTAATGCTATAGGCTACAGTTGGGAAGATGATAAAATTCAAGAACATCTTCAAAGTTCTACAAGATATGAAAGTCATCTTCAAGTACATAGAAGAACACATACTGGAGAGAAACCTTTCGAATGCAACCAATGTGGTAAAGCCTTTACTACAAATCATTATCTTCAAATACATAGAAGAACATATACTGGAGAGCATCCTTTTGAATGTAACCAATGTGGTAAAACCTTTGCAGGAAATTTTATTCTCATAAGACATAAAAGAATACATACTGGAGAGACCCCTATGAATGTAACCAATGTGGTAAAGCCTTTGCAAGAAACAGTGAACTTCAAATACATAGAAGAACACATACTGGAGAGAAACCTTTCGAATGCAACCAATGTGGCAAAGCCTTTGCACAAAACCGTAATCTTCAAATACATAGAAGAACACATACTGGAGAGAAACATTTCCAATGTAACCAGTGCTGTAAAGACTTTGTAACAAACAGTGCCCTTCGATTACATAGACGAACACATACTGGAGAGAAAAAATGTAACCAGTGTGGTAAAGGCTTTGCAACAAATAGTCACCTTCAAGCACATAGAAGAACACATACTGGAGAGAAACCTTTTGAATGTAACCAATGTGGCAAAGCCTTTGCAAGAAACAGTAATCTTCAAATGCATAGAAGAACACATACTGGAGAGAAACCTTTCCAATGTAACCACTGCGGTAAAGGTTTTGTAACAAACAGTGTCCTTCGAGTACATAGAAGAACACATACTGGAGAGAAACCTTTTGAATGTAACCAATGTGGCAAAGCCTTTGCAAGAAACGGTAAACTTCAACTACATAGAAGAACACATACAGGAGAGAAACCTTATGAATGCAACCAATGTGGTAGAGCCTTTTCAAGAAACAGTTATCTTCAAATACATAGAAGAACACATACTAGAGAGTGACCTTTTAAATGTAACCAATGTAGTAAAGCCTTTGCAAGAAATGGTGACCTTCAAGACATAGAAGAACACATACTGAAGAGAAACCTTTTGAATGTAACCAGTGTGATAAAGCCTTTGCAGAAAACAGTCATCTTAAACAACATAGAAGAACACATATTGGAAAGAAACCCTATGAGTGTCATCAATGTGGCAAAGCATTTTCAGGTCAATCTGGTCTCATATGTCATAACAGAACACATAACACACACAGGAGAGAAACCCCATGAATGCAATCTATGTTGTTAAGACTTTTTTATTCTTGTATAATAACTACATAGTATTACATTGTATAAATGAAACATTTTCTTTACAAATTCATATGTTGAGGGACATCTGGATGGTTACCAGTTTCTGG
>NW_022196904.1:1061235-1085839 GCF_008632895.1 Mastomys coucha
AAAAAAAAAAAAAGAAACACATCTTCACAACAAACACACCTCGGCAACAAAGATAGGCAGTTCCTCAGATCAAAGCACTCGAAAAAGGTTTTCCAAGAAAATAGATCCAATAAAACAAGCTGGAGTAGCCATTCTAATATCTAATAAAATAGACTTTCAACAAAAATTCATGAGAAAAGATGGGGAAGTACGCTTCAAAGGAAAGATACTCATCCAAGGAAAGATCCACCAAGATGACGTTTTAATTCTGAACATCTACACCCCAAATCCAAGGGCAATGAGATTCATAAAAGAAACATTACTGAAGCTCAAATCACACATTGCACCTCATACAATAATAGTGTGAGACTTCAATATTTCAGTCTCACCAAGAAATGGGTCATTGAACAGAGACTAAACAGAGAAACAATAAAACTAAGAGTTGTTCTGAACCAAGTGGATTTAACAGATATTTATAGAACTTTACACCCCAAAACCAGATGTATACATCCTTCTCAGCACTCCACAGAAACTTCTCCAAAATTGACCATATTATTGGGCACAAAATGATTTGCAGCAGATACAAGAAATAATACCTTTCATATTCTATTAGGATTAAGACTGGACTTCAAGACCAACAGAAACAACAGAAAGTCCGCATACTCATAATAACTGAACAATTCTATACTCAGTGATCACTTGGTTGAGGAAGAAAGAAGAAAGGAAGGAGAGAGAGAAAGAAAGAAAGAAAGAAATTAAAGGCTTTCTAGTATTCAGTGAAAATAAAGGCAAAACTTACTCAAACTCATGGGACATAAGGAAAACATTGCTAAGAGGAAATTTCATGGCTCTATATGCCTTCATGAAGAAAATGGAGATCTCATACTAGCAACTTAACAGCACACCTGAAACAAAAAGAAGCAACCACACACAAGAGGAGGAGATGGCAAGAAATGGTCAAACTCAAGGTTCAGTTTAATTAATTAACAAAGTTTAATTATTCAGTTTAATTAACAAAGAGAACAATACAAAGAATTAAAAAACCCAAACAAACAAACAAACAAAAACAAAAACAAAAAACGAAATAAAACAAGAGCTGGTTCTGTGAGAAAAATCAACAAGATAAACAAACCGTTAGCCAAACTAACTAAAAGGCACAGAGACAGTATCCAAATTAACAAAATCAGAAATGAAACAGACAACATAAAAACAAAAACTGAGGAAATTAAAAAAATTATTAGGTTTTACTTCAAAATCCTATAATCTACAAAACTGAAAAATATCTAAACAAAACAGATGATTTTCAAGACAGACATTAACTTAGGTAAGTCTACCTAAGTTAATCCAAGACAAGGTAAACTATCTAAACCAGAGCCCATAACCCCAAAGGAAATAGAATCAGTCATTAAAAGCCTCCTGAACAAAAATGCCCAGGGCCAGATGATTTTAGTTAAGAATTTTTCAGACTTTCAAAGAAGAGCTAACACCAATACTCCCCAAATTATTACACAAAACAGAAACAGAAAAGATACTACCTAATTCATTTAGAGCCTACAATTACCCTGATACCTAAACCACGCAAAGACTCAATGAAAAGAACTTCTGACCAATTTCACTTATGAACATTGGTGCAAAAACAAAATAAAACTCTAACAAACCAAATCCAAGAACACATAAAAAGTTGTACACCACAATCAAGTTGACTGCATCCCAAGCATGCAGGGATAATTCAATATATGAAAATTCATTAATGCAATCCACAATATAAACAAACTCAAAAGAAAAATCGTATGGTCATCCCATTAGATCCTGAAAAAGCCTTAGACAAAATCCAACACCCCTTCATGGTAAATGTCTTGAAGGGATCTGGGATTCTAGACACATAATAGAAAGCAATATACAGCAAGCCAATAACCAACATCAAATTGAATACAGAGAAACTTGAAGCAATCCCACTGCAATCAAGGACAAGTCAAGGCTGCACAAACTCTTCCTATCTATTCAGTATCATACTTGAAGCCAGAACAGTAAGATAATAAAAGGAGATCAAGGGGATACAACTTGAAAAGAAGAATTCAAGATATTGCTATTCACAGATGATATGGCAGTATACATAAGTGACTGCCAACATCCTACCAGAAACTTTTCCAGCTGAAAGACGACTTCAACAAAATGGATGGATATAAAATTAATTCAAACAGACCAGTAGCCTTCATTTATACAAAGGATAAATGGATTGAGAAATTAGTGAAACAACACCTTTTACAATAGTCACAAATAACACAAAATACCTTGTTGTAATTTGAACTAAGCAAATGAATGATCCTTATGACAAGATCTCAAGTCCCTGAAGAAAGAAATTTAAGAATATATTAGAAGATGGAAAGATCTCCCACGCTCATGTATTTGTAGGATTAAAATAGTGGAATTGGCCATCCTGCCAAAAGCAGTCTACAGATTCAATGCAATTTGCTTCAAAATTCCAACACAGTATTTTTTATACAGAACTTGAAATAGCAGTTTTTGACTTCATATGGAAAAACAAAAAACCAAACATATCCAAAACAAATCCTAAACAATAAAAGAACTTCTGGAGGTATAACCATTCCTGACCTTAAGCCTAACTATAGTGCAATAGTGATAAAAAAAAATCATGGTATTGGTACAGAAACAGACAGGTTGATCAAAGAAAAAGAATCAAAGACCCAGAAATGAATGCATACACATATGGACAGTTCATTTTTTAACAAAGAAGCCAAAACCATACAATGGAAAAAAGGCATCTTCAACAAGTGATGGTGATCTAACGGGATGTTTGCATGTACAGGAATACAAATAAATCCTTATTTATCACTTCGAAAAAACTCATGTCCATGTGGATCAAGGGCTTCTACATAAAACTAGATACAATAAATTTAATAGAAAAGAAAATGGGAAATAGCCTTTAAGGCATTGGTACAGGAGAAAATTTCCCAGACAGAATACCAGTGGTTGAGGCTCTAAGGTGAACAACTAATAAAGGGGACCTCTTGAAACTGAAAAGCTTCTGTAAGGCAAAGGACACAGTCAGTAGGACAAATCAGTTGCCTATAGATTAGAAAAAGACCTCCACTAACTCGACATCTGACAGAGGCTTAATATCCAAAGTATATTAAGAACTAGAGAAGTTAGACTCCTCCAAACCAAATAACCCAATTAAAATAAGGTACAGAGCTAAACAGGAAACTCTCAACAGAGGAATCTCCAATGGCCAAGAAGCACTTAAAATTTTTTAAAGTTCATAGTCATCAGAGAAATGCAAATCAAACAAACCTGAGATTCCACTTTACACCAATCAGAATGGCTAAGATCAAAAACTCAGGTGACAGCAGATGTTGTCAAGGATATGGAGAAAGAGGAATACCCTTTCATTGCTGGTGGGATTGCAAACTTGTACAACCACTCTGGAAATCAATTTGGTGATTTCTTAAAAAATTGGAAATATTTGTACTTGAAGACCCAGCTATATTGCTCCTGGGCATATACCCAAATAATGCCACAGGGACATGTGTTCCAATATGTTCATAGCAGTTTTGTTTGTAATAGCTAGAAATTGGAATCAACCCAGAAATCCCTCAATAAAAGAATGGATACAGAAAATGTGGTACATTTACACAATGTAATACTATTTAAAACAAGTACATCATAAATCTTGTAGTCAAATGGATAGAACTAGAAGTCATTCTGAGTACAGACCCAAAAGATTGTGCATGGTATGTCTTCATGGATGAGTGGATATTAGCTAAAATGTACAGGATACCCATGGTACACCCCACAGATTCAAAGAAGTTAAACAAGGAGGAAGGTCGAATAGAGGATGCCTGAATACACTTAGAAGGGGGAACAAAATGGTCATGGGAGGCAGAGGGAGGAAAGGGCCTGAATGGGTCAATGGAAGAGGAGGTGTATAGAGGGCAGGATATGGTGTGTGTAAAGGAGAGAGAGGCCCATAGAGCCAGAAGAACTCAAGGAAATCTGCAGCTACATGGGTTGGGGGTTGGGTAGGAATCTCTAGAAATTCCCAAAGACCTGGGATGGGTGAATCTCCCAGGAATCAATGAGGGTGATCTTAGCTGAGATGCCTAACAATGACAACACAGAACCTGAAGAGGCCACTTACTGTAGCCAGGCAGGACCCAAAGTGGAGGGATGTGGACACCAACACACCCATAAAACTTTCAATCCAAAATGTATCTTGTCTAAAAGAAATGCAGGGACAACGATGGAGCAGAGACTGAAGGAATGGTCAACCAATAACCAGCCCAACTTGAGACCCATCCCAAAGGCAAGCATCTATCCCTGACACTATTGATGATACTCTGTAATACTTACAGATAGGTGCCTAGAATAATTCTCCTCTCCTCTACTCAGCATTTGACTGAAACAGATACAAATACCCACACCCAAACATTGGACAGAGGTTGCAGACCCTTTTGGAAGGGTTGGGGATGGAAGGATTGGGGAAAGGATTAAAGGCCATAAAGGGGATAAGAACCCCCCCCCCCAAGGAGACCAACAGTGCCAACTAATCTGGACCTTGGAATCTCTCAGAGACTGAACCACCAACCAAAGAGCATACACAGACTAGACCAACATCCCCACCCTGGCACATTTGTAGCCTTGGGCTGCTTTGTCTGGCCTCAGTGGGAGAGGATTACCTAGTGCTGCAGAGACTTGATGTGCCAGAGTTGAGAGGATACCCATGGGACCCCACCCTCTCAGAGACTAGGGTAGGAGTATGAGGAGAGGGACTCTAAGAGGGTGGGTCAAAAAGGGGCAGTGTTTGGGGTGTTAATTAAACAAGACACAGGCTATTATTTACTCTGGCTAGTGGAATAAACACCAGTCCTTTACTGACACCACAGATAGCAACAAGGTCTCACTGCAACTCATGCTTCATCTGTCTCATTTCTCTATGATCAGAAATAGCTGGAGATAGAACTTCTTTCTTCATAAGCCAGTCACTTCCCTATGAGTATGAGTGGGAGTTGTTCCTAGTCTCTCAAACTTCCTTCTAAGTGTCCTTCTTTAAAGTTGAATATTTGCATGGTACTCAGTTTATTGCATAATTAGTTATCTTTCTAGCCTTAAATTTTTTGTCTGGGGAAGATAAAGGCCAATAATATAGGGAGCTGGCAAAGCAGCACAGACACTTGGCTGTAGTTCATATGGTACCAAGTCCTTTATTCTAGACCTTTTTCAGGGCAAGAATTATTCCTTCCATTAACCAGATGGTTATGGCTGTCTCTTGAGCCCAAGTCACATCAACTTGATGCCAGTCCAGAGAGCTACTGGTTCTACAAAGTTGTTCACTCTATAGACTTGCAAAATCAGAAATAATGAGTAAGTCAGCTGCAGCATTGTACACATTGGGAATCTACAGATATGGGGAAGATAAACCACTCCAAAATTAGAAATCTAGTGAATCCTAAATTGAAACTGCATTGAGAAAAGGTCAGGAGACAGACATAGGAGTACTTACTCATTGATGAGTAACAGCAGCTTTTCTAAGAAGTGAAATTCTTCCAGGGTATTGTGGCCCCATCTTATCTTTATACAATGTGTGTTGGGAGTTTTGACCTCTAATCAATGGGAAATCTTTAGACAAAGGAATATGACTACTTTAATGCTCTGAGGAGATTGCTGTGATAGAGTGATGACAGAAGATATTATTGATAGAAACCTAATACATATCCAGGAATAATCTGAACACAAATGATGTGCCCATCAGTATAGTAAGTTGTGGATGTGGATTTCAAGTTTACCCCTAGTGTGGAATCAAGTTAATGAATGTATTTACATTCAGTGATTACATTCAGTGGATTAAGTTAAAGACATTCATCTGGCCTTATCAGAGTGACAAGGAAACCTTCAGTGATGTTTTCTATTCTCTCTTATCTCTGAGAAGCAACTGTGAAAGGCATTGATGTTTTACAAACTGAATCTCTCTCACTGTGTATGCCTGTGCATGTGCATGTGCATGTGCCCATGAGTATGTCTATGTGTGTGTTGTGTATGTGTGTGTTTCATAGAGGTAGCTTGTGTCTTGGAATGAGTTTGTTTTGTAACAAGATGTGAGTTTGCTTCAGGGAGAGATTATCTGTTGACTGTGAACATCAGGGGAGTATTGGTTGTGATAATTCAGGAAGCAGAGCCCTGCAGAAGATTCTTGATAAAGGAGGGTATGAAACATAGTATACTGTTAAAATGGCATCTGGCCTATTGTAAATAGCAGCATGAACTACCTGGGCCTAAAGAAGTGCAGGAGGTAGATAATATAACAGTATTGATGTCTTGATTCTTCACTGAGCTTGGACTGGACTGAAGCCCAGGAAACAGTAATAGGAACAGATCAGGTTAGGACCATTTGGATTTAATGTCAGAATGTGAAAAGAAGGAGAAGAAGCTGGGGATGACTTCTCATTGCCTGCCTCAGTTAATTTTAAGACCATAATTGGCTACACAGCCAATACCAGAGAAAGTTTAAGGAGAGTTTTGAAAGCTGTAGGTGACCCACTGGGAGAAGTTGATCTTCTCTCTGTCCTGGGATTGTACTTCCTTAATGAGTAATTTCCTTTTTTCTTCTGAATTCTTCATTTCTGTGTGGGGAAGCCCCTCTCCCTCCCATCTCAGCATCTAAATTTCTTTAGGAATTCTATTTTCTCAGCCTCTGTTCTCTCCTGGACAGGTTATCAATCTGACTTTTCATGCTCTATACCAGTGTCTCAGATACCAGTGCTTAGAGGGAGAAATTCATTTTATTCCATATAAGCTACAAGAAAAATGAAAAATAATGGTTATAACATTTCTTCCTTGACTAGTGTGACACTCAACCCAGGAACATGCAATCTAGTTTATAATTCCCAAGATTAAGAAGCATGTGCTGTTTAGATTTTGTCAACTAGACACAAGCTAAGGTCACGTTGGAAGTTAGACTCTCTCTTGAGAAATTGACTTGATCATATTTACTTGTAGATCAGATATTTTGGCAGAAGCTGACCTCAGTAAATGGTTCTGTTTACCCTTCATCACAGAGAACAAGACAGGGCTCTAAAGGCTGGGACTTATGGCAGATCCACTACCATTACTCAGTCCCAGCATGTTTTAGTTATAGGATGTGGACATGGGACTCTCAAAATTATGAATAATTCTGCTGGATCCGTCCTGCTCTTCCTTTCTTGTTTTACACTGGTGTTACTCATCGTTTCTCTCAGCTTCAAGCAGTGGTCTCTGAGGTATAGGAAATTATTGGCAATGGGTAAAGTTAGGGTGACACTGCTTATTTTCTTATGCAAGGACAATGAATTCTGCTAATTTTCCTCACTATCTACCACCATTTACATGTTGTATGACATTCTGCGACCTAATGTTATCCACAAATCATTGAGGACTCTGGAGCCCCTTTGGTAGATGGCAGCATGTAAGAACCATGTTCACTAAACTGTCTTTCATTGACCTCTCATGTGACTGTTAGAGATTCAGGCTGAAAAGTTAACTTTAAATATGACATACTGGGATGGGAGAATGCCTCCTACCTCTCTATAGGCCTGCTAGACTCCGATGAAATTATAACAAGCCTAGGAACACTTCCCATGATGATAGAGAAGGAGGTTAACTGAGGGTGAAGATAGGCACCTTTGACTCTTGGGACTGAAGGAAGGGCATGCAGTGAAGTTTGTATCATCATAGGCATGAAGGGATTTTCATTCTGGACTCTGACTTTAGTCATTTATTTTTATTGAGGCAGATTATTTGTAGTTCAAAATAAAGAGGCTACTGTCATAGTGAGTATGGTAATTTATAATAATGGAGAATGTCACATGAGAAGGAATGGAAGCAGAGGATGCACAGGTGTGGGGACTTTCCTCATATTGTTTATACAGAATACAGCTGGCTCAGTCAGCAAATACCCACAGTAGATGGAAGAACAGAAATTCATACAGTGAAGAAGGATCTCATCACAACACCCACATCTTTCCCTGCAATCCCAAACACATTTGCTCCCCAGACCTTCTCAGAACAGTTTCTCAATGTAAGGACTGTGATTTTTTTTTACACAAAAGTTTGCAATTATTGTATTTATTGCTCAGACTCTGGAACCTAGAAAGATGTACGTTTTCTCTTCTGATTACCTCCCAGGTGCATGGTGGGTCTGTCTCTGGTTGTACCAAGCTTCAAACAGTAGAATTCCAAGGATTATGAAGACCAAACCAGCCATCGCCATCCTGATGAGATTTTCTACTGTGTGATCCTGGGTCTCTAAGACTATAGTTTAGGACAAAAAGTCACAAATATTAAAGGAGATCAAATTTTTTGCATAATATCCACCCAGGGAGTCTGCCTTCCCTGAACAAGACTTGGACTTTCTGCATCCAGTAATTTCCTAATTTACCTGTCTTAGGTTTGGACATGTTCTGTGATGGACTGATGGTCACAGGTGATCCTGAAAACAGACAAAGAGAAGTAATACATGTGAAGTACTTAAATGTCCAACATTTTCATTATATAAACTCATGAAGGCTGTGATTAATCATTCTTATGCTGTAACAGGTGAATAATTATCCCTCTGGTATTCTTATTAAAATCCTCAGTGTTACTGTATTCTTTAAGGTAAAAACATATGACTAAGTAACTTTAAAACAACAATTTAATAAATTATCTGACTACCAAGGGACCAGGATTAGTGACAAAAAAAGCACCATTCACAGTTCAGAATGAAGGAAACCTTCTGAGCACTCTGCTTAATCTACCAACAGAATCACATCACAACAAAAACCATGAAATGTATTTTCTGTTAAGTACCCAAGATCCCATGGTGAAATCTGCACATTAGAAGCTGTTAAAAGTCTGGAGTACATAGGGCTGACATTCAGGAGCGTTTTCCTCTGAGCATACCATGGTTAGTTCTCTAGGTGCCATAGCTCTACTTGATAGACCACTATCTAATCATCATACAATTAGAAATATATTCAATGAGACCCACCAAGTTTCAAAAATGCCCATTCACTATCTGTACATACATGCTGTAATGTGTACGCCTGTGAATCTACAAAGCAAAAAATCAACCTCCAAAAATACTAGTAGGGCAATAGTAATGGATTAAAGTTTTGTTAATATAAAGACATGTAAACATACATTATATATGGTATAGAAACACCTATATATTTGTATAATGTTATATATAGTATGTGACATATATATTTCTACCAAGAATAATTGGTGTGCAAGAAAAAGAAATGTCTGTGTAGAAATTGATGTACTTGGAAATTATTGTAGTAAGTTGAATCAATCAGACTCATAATTATCAGGTATTGTATGTTATTTCTTATTTTCAGTCTTTCTCTCTCTCTCTCTCTCTTTCTCTCTCTCTCTCTCTCTCTCTCTGTCTCTCACACACACACAAACACACACACACACACACACACATACTCCAGACTGTATGTCTGTGATAAAACACAGAAGTAAGACTGGGAAATTCATGGTCAAAGCAAAAGCTAGGGAAAAGAGGAGAGCTGAGGATTTAAAATTATAACATTTTTGCATGATGTCATTTAGAAATGTCTTCATAAACTAGTCAATGGATATATGCTAATGATACAGTTGTTATTGACATGACTTTTATCCATAAATCAAAAAATTATTGAGAAGCAATTGGAAGGGAAGACCATGATGTATGTGTGAAATGAGGTTTATATATGTAAACCAACTTATCTCTGTATTTCCTTAGAAAATGAAAAGCATTCAATTACATTATGTATAAATTTTTGAAATATTTCAATTGTTCTAACTAGTATGAGGTATGTACAGGAATGTACATATTTTTTCTAAAACAGCAAAAATTTTGGTCTGGAGAGAGGACTCAGTGTTGAAAAGCGCTGGCTGCTCTTTGATAGGGCTTGGGTTCAATTTGATGCACCCCAGATAGCAGCTCACAAGCATCTGTACTTCCAATTCCTGTCTATCTTCCACAGGTACGAGGCATGCATATAATGCAAACATACACACACACACACACACACACACACAGAGAGAGAGAGAGAGAGAGAGAGAGAGAGAGAGAGAGAGAGAACACCTATATACATAAAATAATGAAAACCTTAAAAATCTTAGGAACTTTTTTTAAAAATCTTAGGAACTTTATGTGGATTAGTAAATTCATTTAAAATATCTAGGAAAATGTTTTATGAACTTTATGATTGAGTGGGATTTAACCACAAGAATGACCATTATGGTAAGAAGTACACAAAGGTGAAATGTGCCACTTAAATATTATGTGTAACCAACAACAGAAAAATAGAACTTTAATGTTACTAAATAATGAGGGAATTCATATCTGATACTGTAAATCTAAACAAATCCCTGTGGTTGATTAGGTAAGGACCTAGAGGAAAACCATTTTTTAAGTCAATGTAATTTCTAGCTGCATCCTAAATACTTATTCTTATATCTGCAAATAAGTGTAGTTCTTATTATATGTATCTGAAGCTTACATTCGCAGCACATGGAGATCATTATAAAAAGCCATAATTGGCCAAAAATGCAGAGTACATGGTTTGCCCAACTCCAATTGACATATATACAGCCCAAATGCTAATCTAAGGTTTAAAAAATAATGGTTAAATGGTGGAAATATTGCAAGAACCAGGGCATCAGATCATCTTCTATGAGACAGTGTTTTCTGTATATGATAAGAAGCTGCATTCATAAAACGTTAACATTATGGGCACTGAAAGAAAACCTGTACAATGGGAATATGAATTAATGTCTTAGTGTAGATGGGGGAAATTTCATAAGGCTTAACCACTAGATAAATAGCTACAGGCCATTAATAGCTCCCAAGAAAGTGGGCAAACCATCCTACAATAGAGCTGAGCCCCAGATAGGTTCTTCAGCCTCAGGCAGGTTAGGTCTCTGAGTTAATCTAAACATATTCAGGTACAAACAACACTAAATAAAATGTGAAATTAAATATCAACTGATGTTCTGAAGTTTGTAATAGATATAGACAATTTTAAGGTCTTAAGATAAAAATCCATGAGTCTTAAACAAAACGTTTACAAGAAGTATATTCTCGAGAGTTTCAAACAAACAGTAATGACTCACAATGAAAGGAGAACATTCAGACTGAACAGGTTGATGAAGGTGTTACAGGCAGCAATCCCAAGTCACTGTATAAGAAACCACATGACTCATATTCTTTTATCCCTATGCATGCCCTAAGTGTGACTTCTCTGGTGTGCTCAGCACGATCTGTGCAGACTCAAACCCATATTCTTGGATGGTCTCCCAAATGTGTATTTCTCCCCAGTGTTCCCTTTACACAGATATGAGTAACAGATATGAGTAGCTCCTTGGCTTGTTCTGAGTTTCCAGGAACCAGCTATATAGAAGGAAGGGAGATTTATCTCCTAGATGTTTTTAGAAGTGAGAAATGGTCTCTGCTTTGGGTGAGTTCCTTTTTCTTATTATTAAAGTTGTTCCTATGTTCTTTCTCCTATCAAACCTAGAAACTTTTCCCTATCCACACCATGTAGGAAGGATATCAATCTGACATAGATTATTCCTCATCACTTTTCTTACCACACTTAATATGGATATTGTATGATCAAGGTATGGGAATTTGTCATGGGTAATGTTGTGTAGTAGTATCTCTCAACAAAACATCTGAGCAGAGGCTGGCACTGTTTTTACTCACTCCCTGTAGCTGCCAGTAATTCCTTCTTAGTACCTTGGATTTTCTGGATTTCATTGTAGAATGGGGAAAGGTTGTGGGTATTCCTTAATGAAATCTTCTGTTGACCTCCACCCTCATGATGGATTAATCTCTCACTGATTGAAATCCCCTGAAGTCTCTTGTTCTGGTCCCAATAAAGAGTCTTTTCAATGCAAGATACTGCATGACCTTTTCAGCTCATAGAATTCTGAGTTACCTCACATGAAACCAGCAGTCCCACAAGGGCACTGTGCAGTGACAATGGATAAGGCAATAATTCTTTTGAACTGTAGGATCTATAGGTACTCTTGAGTGAGTGCTGAAGTCACATTACCCATGGAGAATTCTAGCTGGAAATTCTGAACTTGAGACTTTGAACTTGGGTACAGTAGTGGGTGGACCGTTCCTTCCTTGTACAGAATAAAGATGTCCACTGGGTTCCTTGCCCTAAACACCAGGTAACTTTCTTTCCTGTGGGCACTGTGGAGCCAGGCTGCACTGAAAGAGATGGTGTGATGGGGAATTTTTCTAGAAACAAGGGTAGATGGGAAGCTGTCCACCATGTTTGGGGGTTGTCTGCGAGAACATATTTTCTTTTTGTTTTTTTTTAACCCTGACCCTGTTGCTCTCTCCCTTTCATGTCTCAGAGCTGGCTCCTTTATAAGACCATCTACTTTCATTCTATCATCTCTTGGATTTCTACAGATGGTCCTGTGAAGTCTAAGTCCCTGAATTGGCTTACAAGGCTTCTTACCTGTGAACAGATATTCATGGGGTCACTAGGGGCTGACTACTTTCAAGTAGAGATTATGTATACCCTAGCTTCTGTAACTGATACGCATGGAAGCTGATCACAGGGCTCAGAGTAGTTAGCTTAGGAAAGCCCATTCTGGCTGTATATCCTATGGTGCTGGAAAGGTATGTTCTCCCTTCCTTGGACAAGACAAGTCAGAATCAGTACAGTGAGTGATGAATGTCTCTAAAGGGACCACAGTATGGTTTTGCTGAGTCAGAA
Source organism: Mastomys coucha (assembly GCF_008632895.1). Classification (NCBI taxonomy): domain Eukaryota; kingdom Metazoa; phylum Chordata; class Mammalia; order Rodentia; family Muridae; genus Mastomys; species Mastomys coucha. Next base: position 1,073,982 of record NW_022196904.1, read on the forward strand.
GGGAGGGCTTACTAGACAGCCCTGGAAGAAACATAGGCACGTGTTTACAGAGCCAAGTCCGGTCAAGCATTTTCTCCCTCCCCACTTGTTTTGGCTGGCCTCTCACACTCTGGGACTCTGTCTGACTCTGGGTCTCAAAACACTTCAGATACCTCTCAGTAGAGTTCAAGAAAAGTAGCTTAAGATTTCAAAATATGATTGGGTCAGTGGTGGGGCTGCCTCACCTGAGACATTTATTTCCAGGTGGTCACTGGGTTCTGACCAAACCTGTGGGTTTGCCTTGTAGTACCCATAACAGTTGAATGTTCCACTACTGTTCAGAGTCACAGTACCCACAGAAAACAGGGCCTGGAACTGTCCAAAATATGTCTTCTGTGACTTCATGATCATGAAGTGCTTCTGTTCTCCTTTTTTGGTCACAATGAATCTGTCATATTCCTCTTGTGAGAAACACTTGAGGGTCACACTCTCTCCTGATGTCACCATAGGTCTGGGTAAGGCTGATAGGCTGGGTTTATTCTCAAAGAATCCTTGGAGAGAGAGAAATGGACAGAATTTTAAACATGTTCACTGAAGATCAACTTGTCAAACAAGGATGAACTGAAAGAGAGGAACATCCACTAAGCAGACACCTCTACCTGAAGTTAGAAATTGGGGTGATACCTCTTGGTATCTTCTTACCTGTCACTACCAGCTCCAATTTGTCACTGCACACTGACCAGCCATCTCCAGTCTCATAGAAACAGGAATATTGGCCTCCGTCATGCTTTCCAACCAAGCCTATGTGGAACACAGCTTTTTCCCCATGGTTTGTTGAGGTTTGTATGTGCTTGGGCTGGGCATGTTCAAATTTCTGAATATAAAGAAGGTACTTCCATGTATCTGAAATCCCCTTACATGAGATAGACACTTGTGTTCCCCTATAGATCAGAGTGCCTGGGTCAGCTTTGATGATAGGCTTTGGTAAGGCTCCTACAAAGAATCAGCAAATGTGTATGCTGGGACATTATCCATCTGATCCTAGCCCTTAGATCCTGCACACTCCCAATATGGCAAAGATTAGCCCATACCTGTGGCTCTCCATTCTTACTGCTTATAGTGAAGGGGAATGCCCTGGGGCAGTTGAGTACACACTTACCGGCCAGCACGGGAATCCTGGATCTCATACTCAGTCCTGGAAGGAAGGTCTCTCTTCAGAATTTGTCCCAAGTTCTGAGCAAGATCTTTCCCCCAGAAAACCTCCTGTGCCACTGGAATTTTATTCTGGGAATGTCTTGAGCTGGGTGATAATGTCCCTCCTGGATCATAGTGTTTCCTCCCATTCTATGTTTCTTACCCAAACACAGCAGGAATGTGAAGGTGGAAGCCATGGCATCTCTTCTTAGTGGTTACAGCTGTGTATACGGAAAAGGCCACTGTGCTTGTCAAGATGAACTGGAACACAGATTATGGTCCTTGGAGACTGGACGCTCTCCCATCAAATGGTTGCACTCCAGGATCTTCAACAGGAAGAGGAACTGCCCTTCTCAGTGGCCTGATTCTCATTTCCCTAATTCTGTAGCTTGGGCAGGCTCTAGAATTTGTAGTCATTTCTTTAAAGATGGTCTTCTCTCTTAGCCCTACTCATCTCCACTCAATCAGTCCTTGTCAGACTGGCATCCCAGAAGAAATAACAATAGACCTGGTGCGGTCATTACTAGGCCATTTCCATATTTGGGTGGCTAAGTATGCATCCTTCCCTCTCAGATGCTCCTTTTGAATTCTGTTTCATGGCTTTAGCCAATACAGCAATACAGCACTATAGGAACCCTTTTTCTTAGCAACTTCACACATCACCATCTCCCGATGAACAACCTTCATAATTATTCTTATCTTTCATGTTTCTGATCCTTGGGTCAGAATCCTCCCTGCTAGAATCAGGGCTGGTTTCTCTTTAACTCTTTGCCCATGCCATCTTGAGCAGTGACATCTCATCTCTGAGAGCCTCTGTGAACACTTCATTTAGCAAATTGTTTATAGAGTTATGGTATCTTGGACTACCACTGGATTCCTGGCAAAGCTATAATTTGGAGTAGCATGAGAGGTTTAAGGTGCTGTATAATGTAAGTGTCCCCTAAGTACTCATCTCTGCTCTGAGAATTTATAGATAGCCTGCTATAATATTTGTGAGATCTGCAGACCATAAGTGTCCTAGGCAGGATAAGAGAATCAGAAGTCCTTTGAATGGAAAAAGATCCATTTCACGGATGATTTAGGAGACTGGTGAATATGATCAATGGACATTGTTTGAAATTATCAAAGAACTAGTTCATGAAAAGAAAGATTTGCTATCACCTCATGTCTTATTCTAGAGATGAAACTCAGGGTCTTTAGTATTCTTGAGGGTTTTGTATTGTTGTTGCTTGTTTTGTTTACATTTGTTTTTGGTTGTTGTTTATTTTTTAGACAGAGTTTCTCTCTATAACCCTTGCTCTGTAGACCCAACTGATAGATTTTGAACTGAGAGATCCCTTTGCCTTTGCTCCCTACACACTGTTATTAAAGACATGCACCACCATCACACTGCCTTGTTTTTGTTTTTGGGACAAGCTGCACAAGGACCTGGTATATAGAGCAGGGTAGCCTCAAAATTACAAAAATCCACTTCTTTCAAACTCTGGACTGCAGGGATTATAGGTCTGTGCCACCACACCCTGGAGCATTCTATTGTTCTAAGCAGGTATTCTATCATTGAGTCTCACCTCAGCTCAATTTGTTGTATGCGCCAGGCGGTGGTGGCACACGCCTTTAGTCCCAGCACTCAGGAGGCAGAGGCAGGCGGATTTCTGAGTTCGAGGCCCGCCTGGTCTACAGAGTGAATTCCAGGACAGCCAGGGCTACACAGAGAAACCCTGTCTCGAAAAAACAAAACAAAACAAAAACAAAACAAAAAACAAAAAAAAATTGTTGTATGCTCAATTTTGTCTCAACAAACTTCAGTTTTTTAAAAATTTTCTTTACTCCCATATCTTTTTCTATGTTTTCAAGTTTCATTGTTATTCTTTTCTCCATACATTTCATTAATTTTTTTGACTCCACTTCTCCACCTCCTTTGGCTCCCATCTTACTTGTCTCCAAATTGGTTGTCACTTTTGTTTCTTCCCTGATGCAAGATTGATGAAAATATATGATTTTTTTTAGTTTTTGAAATTAAAATATAGTTATTTTGCCCTTTTCTTCCTTCAACCCTTCCCATGCACACTTCCTTGCTTTCTCTCAAATTTGTACTATTTCTTTAGTTGTTGTCATATATATGACAACATATATGATTGCATATATATATATGTACATATATATGATAGTCATTTATACATGTATAATATACCTATATGTATGGATATGTATGTATAAAAACTTCATAGTCCATATAATATTGCTAGCATATATGTGATTTCAGGAATGGCCATTTGGTATTGGATAACCACTCAGGGGTTACATGCCTAAGAAAAAGTGGCATTCCCTCTCCCCATAGGTACCAATCGCTAGTAACTCCCCAAATAAAAGTGGGACTTCATGCCTTCCCGATCTTCTCATGCTGAAATTGGTAATTCTTGAGATTGCACTGGACTTGTGCATGCTGTCATAATCATTTTCCAGAAATAAAGGAAAGGCGAAAGGACCTGAGTTCTAGAAATGCAGTTTGGTCTTTGCATAAACAAATGTTTTATCAGGTAGGGAGATTTAAATACTTGAATTTATTTGCATAAAAGCATTACAAAGTGGGAACAGAGGTTCTTGGTGAGCTGGCTACATTTAATACAATAATGATTTTTTTTTTTAAATTTCTCACATCTCCATATTATCTGGACATTTGGTGCTGAAATGGTTCTGAGATCTTTAGGACAGAAAATATAAAGTATTTGACCAAATCCTACAATAAGTATTTAAAATAAAAAATACACAGAAGACATATTGCTCTTAAAATGACAAAGATTATGGCAGCCAACATCTGAAGGAAGTGATTAATCTTACATTTCAAAAACAATCTTATCAATGTGTTCACAGAAAACTGTGTGCTTCTTTTTTCTAAATAAGTAATTTTTCTTTATAGGGAAGGAAGTCCACCTCAGAGTATGTTATTAGCCTTCTAGAGACAAGTAAATTAAATAAAATTTCATGTTAACTATGTCATGTTTTCTCATTCCTGACTCCAAATCATCAATTCCTAGTACATTGTTTCAAAACAGAAGAGAAAACACATGGGAAAACATAACAAATTAGTTACTAATATCAAATGATTAAAATTGATCAGTCCATCACTAGTGCCTTAGAAGAAACACATGTTTATGAGCTAAACACTTGACAAACATCAAAGAGAAGACTAATTCGAAAGATATTGCTTTAGAATTAAAATTAGTGATTGCTGTTAGGTCAGAAACTGCTGTTGGCCCTCACCTTGATTGCTGCCATTCTGAACAGTTATGACAACACTTACTTGTTATACCACCAGTGCCTCTTTTCATTACGCACTATTTTCATAAAGGGAATCATGGGGACAATATGTGTAGTTTTACAGCTAGAATATATGGAAGTTAGGGCCAGGAATTTGACTGCCATCTTTGATGTTATCTTGAGATCAATTAGGTGCACTTAGCTTTGATGAAATTACTTGTGTATGGACCTCTGTGAAAGCCCCTTCACCTGAAAAATGACAACAACAACAAAAATCCCAAAAACATTAAAACCTAAAACAATACAAAACAAAATAGTGGAAATTTTCAGGTACTAGGTCCCAAGAAATTGCACTTAGTTAAAGATGCGGATACAGCTCAGTGGTTGAGCATCTGCCCTGTTTGTACAAGGTGTAACTTCAGACTTTACAACTGCAGAAAAGAAAACTCACATATTTTGCGACTCAGGCTGATGCTAATACATTCATATATTATATACATATATAATATTAATACGTATATATATATATACATATATATATATATTTGTTAGTCTATGGAGACTTGAAGCTAGTTGCTATATTCCAAGGCTGGGTTTTCCTATTGCTAATTATTAGTCTAAAATTGTTAAAGGTAGCTGAGTATTATGTTAGTAATGAAGAAGAGTTAGTACAGTAAAATCTTGGGGCTCTCCTAACAGTTCAAAGCAAGAATGGAGTAGGCAGACTGGGTGGTAATTTACATGATACTTTTGTCCAACTGCACCCCTGTGTTGGTGGATGAGATAAAAAAGCCAGAGGTTACATATCTTGAGATGATACTATACATCAATGTCTCTCACTCTTCCCTGTTTTTAATGCAGAACTCTTTTCAGGAAGTAAAACAAAAATTTCCCAACTCAGCTTCTGTTGTGGTCACAATAAGATTCACATTTCTCTTTTTAGACATAACAGATGCCTCTTACAAACTTAATTGCGTATTTCAGGCATTCTTTTTATATATGCCAATGGAGTGAAGTGGATCCACCAATAGAAAGTCAAGGACATCTTGGATCTTTTATGTTGAGGTTCCTCTCCCTGAATCTTAGGTCTTGGATTCCATCATTGATTGATCATGTTTCCAGAAATGATGTGAATGAGATCTCAGGGAGGCATTTTGTTGGGTTTGGAGAGTTGCATGTGAAATCCCAAGGCCCACTTTGAATCAACTTCCCAGGACAATAACTGTCAGCACTCAGGGAAATTCTGTGTTTGCTAGATTCCAGTTCAGAGAACTATAAAATGCTCCTCCACCATCCAGATACTGATGAAGTCATGAGGAAACTGGAAAAGATATCCTTCCATGTGCAAGGGATGGAAGATTATGAGAGGGTGACAGGCTTCTCTTCCTCTTAGACAGATCTTGTTAAATGTTATAGGGATAGTGGAGCTTACCTTGATAGCTGGATACTCAGGTCATAAAATTGAGTCATGTAACTTTATCCAAGCCCCAAGACCAGCATCATCCAGACATCTCATATGACAAAGTCATTATAAGAGAACAAGGAAGAACAAACATCTTGTCCATAGATGTAAAATCCTCAATGCATTTAATTTCTTTGCTATCCAATGAAATCCAAGCCAACAACAGATCACACATATTGTAAGAGTGCCCTAAGACCATATTACCCGTTGTTTTGTGTAAGAATATTGTGGGATGTCTACACAAGAAAAATATTGCCTAAATGTTCATTTATCTGAATAGTCAAAGGTGTTAATGATACAAATTTAATCTAATGTTACATCAAAATGTACAGATACTATGAAAAACTAGAATTTGCTCATTCATCACAGCAGCAATGTAAAATTTTAAGACATGCATGATAAAGGCATGCATATAAGTGAAGGAACAGTATTTGTCAGTATCTCACACACATTCATTGCAGGCACCCACAGTAACAGAGAACAACCTTAGTCAGGATAAGATTACATGAAAAGTAACCCAGAGCTAGCTTCACATTTAATGTGGAGGAACGAGAATTGTTCCAATAAAAAAGAACTCAGCAGTGTCTCCTCTCCCTGAGAATCTGCATCTGAGTTCTTGAAGTCCTAACTAATGTAGCAAGATCAGTAAAGGAAATTTAATGCTCAAAAATTGAAAAAACTTTTGCTCTTCTCAGATAACATATCTGTCTTTGTAGAAAATGAATTCATTTCCAAATGTAACTTTAGAAAACCAATCCATGACTATAACATGAAAATGTTTAGAACATGGTGCATTCTTGGTCTTTGCTATTATGAATGCCAGTGATGTGAAATGGAATTTGATTTTAAATGTACATTTGTTCCTGTATGACTTCCACACATTTCAAGTGTGACATTATACTGACATTAAGAGGAAAACTTAATACAGCTTTGCCTTCTGCCTGGGAGGTCTGCTGTCACCTAGAACACCTGAGATACCTACACCACAGACCTCTGACCGCTGGACCCCCAGCAAGCCCATCAACCATGAGGTCTGCCCTGTCCTGTCTGTGCTCCATCTTTTGGTATGCATCTCTACATGCAATCCTGTATCTGCACTCAACTGCCTGGGCCACAGCTCAACCTGTTTCCCTGGAGGCTTGCCCCCACACAGGACAACCAGACACCTGCTGCCATTAGGGATTAACAGTTCTACCTGCAGTCCCACAGGTCTGCTACAACCAGGGGCTACCAGGCCACCCAAAACCAGAGACAACCAGATGTCTAAAGGCCAGGGAAATAACACAATCAAAAAAGGACAGGGAAATATGGCATCATCAGACCACAGCTCTCCTACAACAGCAAACACTAGATGTCCTAACATACCTGAAGAGCAATACAATTACCTTAAATCTCATCTTATGTAGATGATAAAGATCTTTAAAATGGAAATAAGTAAATCTCTTAAAGAAACAGAGAAAAATACAATCAAACAGGTAAGGGAAATGAATAAAACTGCTCAAGGCCTGAAAATGGAAATAGAAGCAATAAATAAAACACAACAAAGACAAACCTGGAGATGGAAAACCTAGGAAAGAGAACAGAAATTATAGACTCAAACATAACAAGCAGAATACAAGTGATGGAAAAGAGAATCTCGATCATAGATGACATAATAGAAGAAATTGATATGTCAGTCAAAGAAAACATCAAGTCTAAAAAGGTTCTACCACAAAATATTCTGGAAATGTGGGACACTATGAAAAGACCAAACATAAGAATACTAGGAAAAGAAGAGGTTGAAGATTCCCAGTTCAAAACTTCATAGAAAAATCTTTTCTAACCTTAAGAAAGAATGGAAATTAGTAGCTGGTCAGAGTTGGGTGAGTCAGAGCAATCTTTAGGATGTAACAGAGTCCTGGAATAGGGGAGGCTCTTAGGAGTCGATGGGGCTGAGTTTAGCTTAAACTCTGAACAGTGGGGATAACAAACCTGAAGTGGCAACTTCTTGTAGCCAGGCAGGATCCCCAGTGGAGGGATCCAAGCCACTAACAAAAATTTTCAACCCCAAATTTGCCGAGTATCAATGAACTACAGGACGAAGACAGAGCAGAGACTGGAGGAATGAACAACCAACAACCAGCCCAAATTGAGACCCTTCTTATGGGTAAGCACCAATCTGACACTATTAGTGATACTCTGTTATGCTTACAGACAAGAGCCTAGCTTAACTATACTCTGAGAGGCTGTACCCAGTAGCTGACTGAAACAGTTGCAGATACCCAAACCCAAACACTGGAAGGAGATCTCAGAGTCTTATGGAAGAGTTGATGGAAGGATTGAGGGATGCAGAGGGGACAGGAACCCCACAAGAAGAGAAATAGTCTTCAAACTAACATGGTCCCTTTCAAGTTCTCTAGGTCTGAACCACTAACCAAAGAGCATACACATGTTGTACCTAGACTCCCCCTAACATATGTAACAGATGGACAGCTAGGTCTTCATGTGGGTTTTCCAACAACTGCCACAGGGGCTGTGGATCCTATTCTCCTAACTGGGCTGTCTTTTCTGGCCTCAGTGGGAAAGGATGTACCTAGCCCAGCAAAGACTTGATGAGCCAGGTTGGGGCAATATACAGGGGCCTCCACCCTCTCAGAGGAGGAGGGGGGATTGGGAGAGGAACTGTGTGAGGAGGGTTGGAAGAGGGAGGAGGAATTCAGGATGTAAAGTGAATAAATAAATTAGTGGAATAAGAAGAGAAAAAGATGGAGAAAACACAGATAACTAAAAAGTATCCCAAATCAAATCTTTGAAAAAATATTTTCAAAATCCGGTCCACAGATAGTTCCTTCAAAGATCAGTGTATTTTCAGGTCATCTTTCTGTATTAGGAGAAACCCACAAAGAACATGTGATGAAGACCGGAGGGTTTGAGTACTCCAGAAAAGATTTTGATACGTCATTTGCACTCAGATATTTTGCAATCCTAAGTTTGATTTCTACTCATCACGTTCTGTTATTTGAGTCAAATTCCTTATTCTTAAAAAAGGAAAGATTTCATAATTCAGATAGGCAATGGGGTAATTTCAAATAAAGGAAGCCTGACATGTTGACAAAAGACTTTAATACCAGCATTTGGGAGACAGAGGCAGGAAGATCTCTGAATTCAAGACTACCTTTTTCTACAAGGTTAGCTATAAGATAGCTAGGGCTACAAAGAGAAACCATTTCTATATGGACCAAAATGAAATAAAATGAAATAGAGGAAAGTAAAATAATGGAAAATGCTACATAGGAGTATAAGTAGAACAGCAAATACAAGGTGAGAACCCAAAGCTCACTGATGATACAGGATGTTTCCTCTTGTCATGAGGTAGGAAGAGAAGAGAGGAACAATTTACAGATGTCCACAGGGGTGAAGGTGAGGTGCACAGACAGCTTGTTTCTGCATCCTTCTTCAGAAGTCCCCCTGTCCCCTAGGATCTCTCCTTCTTCCACAGCAAGCATGGTAAGGCTTGCTTCTTCGGCTAGCCTCTGCACTTTCCCTGAGAAGCATGATAAGGCTCCCTTCTCCTGTTTGCCTCCACATTGACCCTCAGAAGCCCTGTTCCCCCTTCTACCTTGCAGAAAATGTGGGCGAGGGGTCATTCCACCTCCCTAGCCACCCCAAGAGGACCGAGTAGCCACGGGTGCCAGCCCAAATAAGGAAAATGACAAAAACTCCTCAGCTTTGCTGGCGCCAAGGCCAAAGCACCCCCCTAGATAACCAGGTGCAGCTGGTGCCTATCCTTGAAGAAAGGAGATTAGGGTCCCATGCTTAAATCATAGAAAAGAAGTAATCAGACATCACAGACAGTTATGGCCCGCCATAAAACTAGTTCCTGATAGCCCTACAAAAGACACTCTTTAATCCCCCTCCCAGATTCAGTACCAAAGGGTATTAAGTCTGAGTTATGACATACTTAGCCAACCTCCCCTCCCCTTCATACTAAGCATTCAAAGAAATACTAACTGCCCTATAAATAAGTGTTAAGGCACTAGAACCAGGGGTCACATGCCAGAACCTACATTGTAGGGGGCTTGCGATCTGAGTCAAGACTAGAAATAAAGATTCTATTCATCTGTAAAGATTCATCTGTAAGATTCGTTTGCAAATTGTAGCTGACTTCATATCTGGGTTTCCTGTGGAACCAGGGCATAACAAAGGCTACTTCTAAGTAGCTCCTCAGTGTCAGGAACACATATGTGTGACAGTAGACAAAAATTTTATCTTCTGACACCACAGACATTTACCTTGGTAGTTCATCATCCATTCAGAATCTTACTAACTGAAATACTCAGAAGAAATACAGCTCAGTAAGACACACAGCCACACTCACAACACACACAAATGTTTTATGCTGATAAATGGTAATGCATATATATACAGAATAATAAATAATTAATATTTTAAAGCATGCATCCTTGGCTCAGGTTGATATAGATGCCCACCACCACTGGATGGAGCTTGGAAGAATAGGAGGAAGGATTGCAAGCTCTGGTGGGGATAGGGACTCCACAGGAAGACCAGCAGAGTAATTAAAGTGATCCTCTGGGAATCTCAGAGTTTGAACCATGAACCAAAGAATGTACACAGGCTAGACCTAGACCTCCCCACTCATATGTAACAGGTATATAGCTTGGTTTTCATATGGGTCCTGATTAACTAGAATAGAGGCTATCTCTAAATCTGTTGCCTGTACATGGGTTATGTTCTACTAGCTGGGCTGCCTTGTCTGGCCTTAGTGGGAGAGAAAGTGCCTAGCCTTGTAGAGGCTTGAAGCACCAGGGTTGGGGCACCCAACTGCTCAGAGCAAAAGGAGATGAGGGATGGGGGAAGGACTGTGGGAGGGTGACTGGGAGGGGTCAGTGAGTGGGATATAAAGTGAATAAGAAAAAAATTTAATTCAATTTTAAAACATACTAGCTTAATGTAGAGGAGGTTTTGTAAGTTATGAATGCATAATATATTGAAATCCAGGTAATATGCATGTTCAAAAACTATATTTGTAATTATAGACACATATGTAAGCAAGAAAGTGATGAACAGGAAAATAGGTACAACTAAAAATAACTGAAGTAAGCCAAGTTAAATCCAACTCAGAAAGATAGATATTGAATATACAATATTCAACGTTGGTTAGGGTTTTACTGCTGTCAAGAGACACCAGGAACATGGCAACTCTTAGCTCAGTTTGCTTAGCATCAAAACCCCATTGGCCATTCTCATCTTTATTCTCATCTCATCTCCTCCCAGAGACCCCCCTTCAATACCTACAATATCTTTTTTCTCATATTCCTTAAAATTTATAAAATATTACAACAATAAAAATAAGTATTATAAAAGTTGTTTGATATAAAACAACAATTTAACAGTCTTATGTAGATGCTCATCTACAGCAATAGTGAAAATACATTTCTCTCCATATAAATTTTAAATAACTCCAAACACATTAGCTGTATACTTAAAAATAATACATTACTACTAGTATTTTCTTAAATGAATATAAATATATAAAGTATTTTTGTTTGTTTGTTCTGTATTTAGTAGAGCTTAAAATCTTGGCTCTTACTGTGGTACAAGTCCAAAATAAGAACAATTCTTAGACATTGGATTTCATTGTAATAAGGCTGTACTTCGATGACCCTCACATCACCAAAGGATTTTACCTCCATCGTAGCTAAGCTGAGAGTTGATAGTTGCACCAAGAAATGAATTGTAGGCTCGATTTTTGAATACAGACTTCCTGCTATGGTCAAAGCTATTTGACTTGAGTGAGTGAATTTATTCTCAGCACACAGAGAACAGGTTACATTCATTTAAGAAATGGTGTATGTATTAAGATGATCTATACATAAAGTCATTCACCAACTGTTTCTATGAACAATGGTTCTGCTTTGAGGGTGGCACAGACATTAGGTGAGGGTAAGAATTTGGTTCATTAGCT
>NW_022196904.1:1086856-1120939 GCF_008632895.1 Mastomys coucha
TGGATGTTTTGGGTTAGGATCTTTTTGCTTTTTGTATTTTCTTTGACTGTTGTGTCAATGTTTTCTATAGTGCCTTCTGCCCCTGAGATTCTCTCCTCTATCTCTTTTATTCTGTTGGTGATGCTTGCACCTATGACTCCTGATTTCTTTCCTAGGTTTTCTATCTCCAGGGTTGTCTCTCTTTCTGATTTCTTTATTGTTTCTATTTCCATTTTTAGATTCTGATGGTTTTGCTCATTTTCTTCACCTGTTTGATTTTGTTTTCCTGTAGTTCTTTAAGGGATTTTTGTGTTTCCTCTTGAAGGGCTTCTAGGTGTTTACGTGTGTTCTCCTGTATTTCCTTGAGAGTACTATTTATGTCTTTCTTAAAGTCCTGTATCAACACCATGAGAGGTGATTTTGTATTTGAATCTTGTGTTTCCAGTGTAATGGTGTGTCCAGGACTTGCTATGGTGGGAGAATTGGGTTCTGATGATGCCATGTGACCTTGGTTTGTGTTGTTTATTTTCTTATGCTTGCCCCCCACCATCTGGTTACGTCTAGTGCTACCTGCCCTTGCTAAATCTGACTGAAGCCTGTCCTTCCTTCCTGTGATCCTGGTTGTGTCAGAACTCCTCAGTGTTAAGCTGTCTCTGTGATCCTGTGATCCTGTGCTTGTTAGAGCACCTGAGAGTGGAGCTTCCTCTGGGTGTTGTGGGACTGGCTGCAGAGCTTGCGCCCAAGGTCTGCTCAGGACACCAGCCCAGAGAGACCAGAAGGAACCAGAGCCACTGGGCTGGCAGGCAGAGTGCCTGGTCCCACTAGTCCCAGTTACTCCCGGTGTTGGGACAGATGTTGGGTCCTCCTCATCTCTGATCCTGGGTGTGTCCTAGTCAAGAGTTCTGTATCTTGATCAGAAGACAGCAGGAAGAAAGTCCCATGCTATACCTGTTTTGAGCATCCGAGATCTCAAAATCTACCATCAGTGATACACTTTCTCCAACAAAGACACAACTTTGCCAACAATGTTATGGTTCATAATTGTTACAATCCCTATGTACTTACCAAGACCATTTTTATTAAAATTATGAATTTCCACTCCCTGGCACTGATATGCTTACAATCATATCTTAGTTCAACTTCAAACATCCCTATAGACTATCACAGTATTATCAGTGTCTAAAAGTCTATGATTTAGAGTTCTCTGCAGCAAACTAAGCTGCCCTGAGCAGCCTGCTATCCCAGAGAAATCCACATTCTCCTGCTACCTCCCCTCCCACTTTTGTCAGACTTGCAGAGCCTGAACTACACAAGTAAGCTTCCCTTTACTTATCCATTTTTTCGTGTACATTGAGTCCTCAGAAGCAAGCCAAAGCTGTTCTGACCTCTCCCTACCTGACACATTAATAGTGGCAGACTTCAAGAGCCCTCTCTCACCAATTACCAGGACATCTAGTAAAAAACTAAATAAAGAAATAGTAGGCTCTCTGCTCCTCCGTGTTCCAGAAACAGCCACATCTTCTTGTGCAGTGCCAGCCTCATCACATAGACAAGATGGTGAAGGTCAGTGTGAATGAATTTGGCTGTACTGGACGCCTGGTTGCCAGGGCTGACTTCTTCTCTGCACTTGGCAAAGTGGAGATTGTTGCCATTGATGACCCCTTCCTTGACCTCAACTACATGGTCTGCATGTTCCAGTATGAATCTACCCATGGCAAATTCTACTGCCCAGTCAAGGCTGAGAATGGGAAGCTTGTCATCAGCAGGAAGCCCATTGCCATCTTCCAGGAGTGAGATCCTGCTAACTTCAAATGGAGTAATGCTGGTGCTGAGTATGTTGTAGAGTCTACTGACATCTTCACCACCATGGAGAAGGTCAGGGCCCACTTGAAGGGTGGGGCCAAAAGGACATCATCTCTGCCCATTCTGATGATGACCCCATGATTGTGAAGGGGGTGAACCACGATAAATATGACAACTCACTCAAGATTATCAGCAGTGTATCTTGTACCACCAACTGTTTAGCCCCCCTAGCTAATGTCATCCATGACAACTTTGGCATCATGGAAGGGCTCATGACCACTGTCCATGCCATCACTGCCACTCAGAAGACAGTGGATGGCCTCTTAGGAAAGACATGGTGTAATGGCCATGGGGCTGCCCAGAACATCATCCCTGCATCCACTGGTGCTGTCAAAGCTGTGGGCAAGGTCATCCCAGAGGTGAATGGAAAGCTGACTGGCATGGCCTTCCATGTTTCTACCCCCAGTGTATCTGTTGTGGATCTGACAGGCTGCCTGGAGAAACTTGACAAGTATCATGCAATCAAGAAGGTGGTAAAGCAGGCATCCGAGGGCCCACTAAAGGGAATCCTGGGCAACACCAAGGTCCAGGTTGTCTCCTGCAACTTCAACAACAACTCTTACTCCTCCATCTTTTATTCTGGGCTTGGTATTGCTCTCACTGACAACTTTGCAAAGCTCATTTCCTGACATGATAATGAATACGGCTACTGCAACAGGGTGTTGGACCTCATGGCCTACATGGTCTCCAAGGAGTAAGAAACCCTGGACCACCCACACCAACAAAAACACTGAGAGCAAGAGAGAGGTCCTCAGTTGCTGAGGAGTCCCTGTCTCAACTCTAAGGCCTCCGACACTGATCATTTCCCTCACAATTTCCATCCCAGACCACCATAATAGCAGAAGAGGCCTAGGGAGCCATCCCTACTCTTTTGAATACTATCAATAAAGTTCACTGCACCCTCAAAAAAGAAATAATGAAACTAACAGATATTATGAATCAAATATTCCAGACAGATGTCTATAGAATATTTCATGCAAACACAAAATACATACATTCTTCTCAGCACCTCATGGATATTTCTCCAAAATTGACAATATAACCAGTCATAAAGTGCCTCAGCAGATACAAGACATTTGAAAAAATGTCTTGTATCTTATCAGACCCCCATGGATTAAATGTGGACTGAAACAATAGCCGAAACACCAGAAAGTGTGTAGATACTCATGGAAATTGAACAAATATCTACTCATTGATTTCTGGGTCATGGAAGAAGTAAATAAAGAAAAGAAAGACTTTGAAAATTAAGGCAGAACATACCTAAATTTATGGGACACAATGAAAGCAGTGCTAAGAGGAAAGTTCATAACACTAAATGCCTCCATAAAGAAATTGAAAAGTTCTCATTTCAATAATTTAAAATGACACCTGAAAGCTCTAGATAAAAGAAGCAGGCACACAGAGAAGTAGGAGGCAGGAAATTATCAACATCTGGGGGCTGAAGTCAATCAGTTAGAAACAAAGAAAACAATACAAAGAATCAAAAAAAATCAAGACTACTTCTTTGAGAATATCAACAAGATAGACAAACCCTTAGACAAACTAACCAAAAGACAGAGAGGCAGTATCATAATGAACAAAATCATAAGTGAAAAGGGAGATAAAACAATTGACACTGAAAAAAATCACAGAACAATCAGGTCTTCCTTCAAAGGCCTGTACTCCAGAAAATTGGAAAAAAAAAATGAAATAGATGATTTTCTAGACAGATACCACTTACCAAAGCTAAATAAAGATCAGGTAAACTATTTAAACAGCCATATAATCCCTAAAGAAATAAAGCAGTCATTAAAGGTCTCCCAACAGAAAAAGCCCAGGGCCAGATGGTTTGAGTGCAGAATTCTACTGGACTTTCAAAGAAGAGCTAAGACCAACAACACTCCTCAAACTACTCCACAAAAGAGAAACAGAAGAACCATTTCCAAACCCAATCTATGAAGCCACAGTCAACTTGATACCTAAACACACAAAGACTCAACAAAGAAAGAGACTGCTTCCTGTTATGAACATTGATGCAAAAATATTCAATACAATACTTCCAAAATAAATCCAGGTGCACATAGAAAACATCATCCACCATAATCAAGTAGGTTTCATCCCAGCAATACAAGGATGGTTCAATATACAAAAATCCATCAACATGATCCACCATATAAACAAACTAAAAGAAAAATATCACATGATCATCTCTTTGGATGCTGAAAAACCCTTTGACAAAAACAAACAGCCTTTCATGTTAAATGTATTAGAGAGATCAGGGATATAATACACATACTTAAACATAACCAAAGCAATATATAGCAAGCTAATAGCCAACATCAAGCTAAATGAAAGGAAATTAAAAGCAATTCTATTAAAATCAGGGAAAATACAAGGCTGCCCATTCTCTCCCTATCTATTCAGTACCTATTCATGGTGACCACACTTACCCACAGTAAGCTTTTGCTTATTGTTCTGCAGTAGAATAAACATGGTCCACTAAATCACAAATAGCTATCTAACTCAATTGTCTGCAAAACTAATGGTACCCTTCTCTCATTCTAAGCAAGGTTTACCCTGGCCAAAGTAGTGTCATACTGAAACTAGGTCCAGTTGTAGACACAGTACATATTCTTTACCAGTTCACTTTCTTTGTCCAGATCCTCTTTACCTTTTCCACAGGAACCAATTTTGTTATAGTAAGTATAAGAAACTATGGAAAACAGAAAGCTGGTGAAGATGTGATTGAACAAGAATGCCATGTTCCATCCTAAGCAAGTAGCAGAACTTGGCAGCTCCAGTGACATGGTTCTGGCATTAGAGTTAAGGATAGAAGAAAGAAGTTATGGAATCTCAGTTTGTGACTAACAGAAACCACCAAGGCCAGGACTGTTCCAGGAGTGTTTTTTCATGTTCTCTAAAGAAGACATTGTGTAAATCTGTGACTGTGAAGTTTTGATTGCCTTGGATACTCTGAAATGTTGAGGATATCACAGCTATAGGATACATCCTGAAGAAAGTTGCTAAGAGTGCAGACAGCCCAAGAGACAGAAGGGTGCTGCTGTCAAAATGCGGAAAGGAGTTGGAGGTCTGAGAGCACTTTGATAGCAGACATGTTTCCCTGATTCTAACTTCCCTCACAGCTGCATTTTCCCATTAATTCTCCTGGCCATCTTGGCTTCTCTCTGTCTCCCCTCATACCTAATCCTGCCCCATTTCCCCCTCCCCCTCCCCCTCACAGGTTCCTCCCTCCCTTTGCCTCCCATGATTTTTTTGTTCCTCATTCCAAGTGGGATTGAGGCATCCTTACTTGGGCCTTCCTTCTTGTTAAACTTCTTATGGTGTGTGGGATGAATCATTGGTATTCTGTATGTTTTGGCTAATATCCCAAACCCTAATATGATAACAAACAAACAAAAAAAAAAGGAAGAAAGAAAAAAAAAGCTTTCTGGTCTTCATCTGTGCCCCAGAGCTAAGTTGGTCCCACAGCCCTCCATACCCAAATCCTGCCCGAGAGAGCTGGTCTCCCAGGAGTGATCTCACTCCTAAGCCACCACTTTCCCTCCACTAACTGTCCAAAGAGGGACTGACAAGGAGTGCATGGGAACCACAGAAAAGCCAGGCACAGGATCTTTTCAGTCTCTATCTGTGTCCTATAGCCCTCAGTACGCAAATCCTGCCCAGAGAGAGCTAGTCTCCCAGGAGTGCTGACACACCTAAGATCACAGGCTCATGGGCTCACAGTCAGAGGGGCAAGCTCCAGTCACAGACAGCAAGACCAACTAACACCAGAGATAACCAGATAACAAGAGGCAAGCATAAGAATTTAAGCAACAGAAGCCAAGGTTACTTGGCATCATCAGAACCCAGTTCTCCCACCACAGCAAGTCCTGGATACCCCAATACGCCAGATCACCACTGATTAAGGCTGGTTTTCCATAGCAAAAAAAAAAAAAAAAAAAAAAAAAAAAAAAAAAAAAAAAAAACACATACACATGGAAGCTGGAAAACACCCTACTCAATGATAACTTGGTCAAGGTACAAATAGAGAAAGAAATTAAAGACTTTTTAGAATTTAATGAAAATGAAGGCACAACATACCCAAACTTATGGGACACAGTGAAAGCAGTGCTAAGAGAAAAACTCATAGCTCTGAGTGCCTCCAAAAAGAAACTGGAGAGAGCATACACTAGCAACTTGACAGCATGCCCCGTGGGTAGAAGCAACTGGCCCCCAGTGTGTGTCTCCTGGGTCTGGGGTCTGAGAAGACTACCACTCCCCCAAGAGGACGTCCTCCCCCATTGCCCCCTGCATAGGATCTCCGCTTTGTAAAGAAGTGAGTGAAGATCTGCATAGGCATCGCAGCAGGTCACCTACCTGTGAGATTGATCCAAGAAAGTTAAGAAGAGTCATGAAACTATGGGACAAGATTAAGTAAGCATGAATTGTTTTTAAAGGGTCTCAAGGAGTCCTACAAGACAAGAGGAACACGGGTTAAGAAAAAATGATTTCAAAAATATGTATTTTTGGAAGCACTGCAGGAGAAGGTCCCATGCAGACCATCTCTGAATTCCCTGTGAGACAAACCTGGTTTGCAAGGAGGTTGGTATCCTTTCTTTAGCCGTATCCTAAGGATTTTCTAAGGATTTCCCCTCCCCAAAAGCCATGACTGTGGGATGGTAATCCAACCCGTGGGAGGAATCAGGTCAATACTCCCCCTGCTGGTTAATGCACATTCATTCAAGGATGAGGCAACTAACTGATGTCCTCAGTTCCTTAAGCATCAATTAATAATAATAAAGAGGGAAGAGATGCCGGAAGCCATGGCTTTAACCATGGCCTTGTGGAAAATTACTAGCTTACACTTACAGCCCTGAGAGAACATGTGTAGTCTAACAGTAAGAATATTTGTGGGTGTGGAGACACTGTGACCACTGGTTCCAGAAACTGAAGATTGCCACCTGGCCTTCAGAAAACCCCCTGGGCTCTTCCCTCCTCCTTGAATCTTCCTCTTGTTTATGCTTATATTGCCATCCCTGAAGTAAATAAAGTGTTCAGAGCTTGATCAGACACTTGTCTTGCTATCATTCTTCATGTCTCTTGCCCTGCCTCAGTCTCTCTCCCCTGCTCTAGGTCCCTGCTAACTGCCCACAGGTTGGGGGAATTAAACATCTTCCAAACCAACCAACCAACAAACAAAAAAGTCCAGGAACAGATGGATTTAGTGCAGAATTCTATTAGATCTCCAAGGAAGACCTAATATCAATACTCTTCAAACTATTTCACAAAGTAGAAACAGAAGGAACACTACTCATTTGTTCCATGAACCCACAGTTATGCTGATACTAAAACCTCACAAAGACTCAACAAAGAAAGAGAACTTTGATCTGAGTTATTTCACTCAGGATGATATTTTCTAGTTCCATACATTTGCCTGCAAAACTCAGGATGTCCTCCCTTCTTAAATAGTATTCCATTGTGTAAATGAACCACATTTACTGTATCCATTCTTCTGTTGTGGGACATCTAGGTTGTTTCCAGCTTCTGGCTATCACAAATAAGGCCACTATGAACATAACATGTGCCTCTGTGGCATGGTGGGGCATCTTTTGGATATATTCCTATGAGTGATATAGCTGGGTCTTCAGGTAGATCTATTTCCAATTTTCTGAGGAACCTTCAGAATGATTTCCAGAGTGGTTGTACCAGTTTGCAATCCCACCAGCAATGGAGAAGTGTTCCTCTTTCTCCACATCCTCTCCAACATGTGTTGTTACCTGACGTTTTGATCTTAGCCATTCTGATTGGTGTAAGGTGGAATCTCAGGGTCATTTTGATTTGCATTTCTCTGATCACTAAGGACTTTTGAACATTTCTTTAGGTGCTTCTCAGCCATTAAAGATTCCTCAGTTGTTAATTCTCTGTTTAGTTCTATACCCCATTTTTGATTAGATTGGGGTTTTTTAGTGATTAACTTCTTGAGTTCTTTATATATTTTGGATATTAGCCCTCTATCGGATGTGGAGTTAGTGAAGATTTTTTTCCCCAATCTGTAGGTTGCTGATTTGTCTTATTGACTATGTCCTTGAAAGGAGGTACATGATATATATTCACTAATAAGTGGATATTAGCAAAGAAGAAGAAGAAGAAGAAGAAGAAGAAGAAGAAGAAGAAGAAGAAGAAGAAGAAGAAGAAGAAGAAGAAGAAAAAGGAGAAGGAGAAGGAGAAGGAGAAGGAGAAGGAGAAAAAGAAGAAGTACAGAATAGCTAAGCTACAATCCACATAACTCAAAAAGATCCACAACCTAAAGTGTCCAAGTGAGGACACCTCAGTCCCACTTGGGAGAGAAAGCAATCACATGTGGGGAGGTAAGGAGGGACCTAGGAGGGAAAATAGATTGGGGGGGAGTTGGAGGGAGAGGTGAACCTGATCTGGTATTGGGTGATGGAAAAGGACTGAAGCCCCGAGGACCAGCAGAAAGAATGAAAACAGGTAACCCCAGGAAATAAGAGGTTGGTGGTGGGGACCCTCCAGAATGTGCCAGAGATGTAGGAGGTAAGAGACTTTTAGGAATCAAAGGGAGGGATCTTAGATGAAACCCTAAGGGGAGAGAACGTATAGAGCCCACTTCCAGCTGGAAGACAGGACATCAAGTGAGGGATGTGGTTGCCATCCCACAGCCACATTTCTGACTCATAATTGTTTCTATCTAAAAGAATTACAGGGATGGAAATGGAGAGGAGCCTGAGGAAAAGAAGGTCCAGCAACAGGCCCAAAGTGGGATCCAGCTCAAGGGGAGGTTCCAAGGCCTGGCACTCTTACTGAGGCTATGGAGCCCTCACAAAAAAGGACCTATCATGACTGTCCTTTGAAAGACTCAACAAGCAGCTGAAAGAGTCAGATGCAGATATTTGCACCCAACCAATGGACAGAAGCAGCTGACCCCTGTTGAATTAGGGAAGGCTGAAAGAAGCTGAGAAAAAGGGTGATCCTGAAGGAGGCCCAGCAGTCTCAATTAACCTGGACCCCTGAGATCTCTCAAACACTAGACCACCAAACAGGCAGCATACACCAGCTGATAGGAGGCACCCAACACACATAAAGTAGAGGACTGCTGGTCTGTACTCATTCATAGATAATTCACCTAACCCTCAAGAGACTGGAGTCCCCAGGGAATTTAGAGGTCAGTTGGGGTGGGGGGTGTCAGCATCTGCAGGGGGTTGGGAGTAGGTGTGGTATGTGGAGCATTTGGAGGGTGGATGGGGGAGTGGGGAATGGTATATGGAGTGTAAAAAGTAAATTAATTTAATAAAAATAAATGAGCAGCAAGCAAGCAAAACAAAAAAGAAAAAGAAAGAGAAAGATAAATTCAGACCAAATTCCCTTATGAATATCAACGCAAAAAAATATTCAATAAAGTTCTTGCAAGCCGAATCCAAGAACACATCAAAATGATCATTCACCATGATCAAGTAGACTTCATCCCAGGGATGTAGGGATGGTTAACTATATGGAAATCCATCAACATATTTCACTATATGAAAAAACTTAAAGAAAAAAAAACCACATGATCATCTCATTAGATGCTGAGAAAGCATTTGAGAAATTTCAACACCCCTTCATGGTAAAAGTCTTGAAAAGATCAGGAATTCAAAACACATGCCTAAACAGCAAACTAGTAGGCAATATCAGATTAAATGGAGAGAAAGTAGAAGCAACTCCACTAAAAGCAAAGACCAAACAAGGCTGTCCACTCTCTCACTACCTATTCAATATAGTACTAGAAGTCCTAGCCAGAGCAATTAGACAACAAAAGTGTCAGAAGCCATAATGGGACAGGCTAATATCTAGCAGGTGATCATCCTGAAATGGCCTGCTTCAGGTAATTATATAATCTGCAACAGGTGAGCCCTTGTTAAGAAAGGCTGTAAAGGACTAATTTTAGGAAAAATTCCTGCTATTAATATGCTTTCCCTGTTATTATTATACTTATATATTAATCACTAAGTAATAACATACCCCTTTGGAGCAGATCTCTACAGATCCATGAAGATGTACTGTCTTATAGTGATGGTATACAGATAAATAGATGGTAAGACTTTGTGATGACCCTATAAGAATTCCTAAAATTATATCAGTGATTATTAAGGTCATTTATAGTGGGACTGCTATTAGGTCCTTTTCTTTTTCTTTTTTTCTTTTCTTTTTTTGCTATTTTGGAATTTTTTTTTAGAGACACAAATCAATATATTTATATGTGCATAAATATAAATAAATATAAATAATTATTACAATAATCTTTAGGTTTTTGCTTTTATTTATTTTTATTAGATATTTTCTTTATTTACATTTCAAATAATATCCCCTTTCCCGATTTCCCCTCCAAAAAAAACAACAACCCCTGTCCCCTTTCCCCTCCTCCTACTCACCAGCCCAAGCTCTTCTGCTTCCTGTCCCTGACATTCCCCTATACTGGGGCATAGAACCTTCACAGGACCAAGGGCCTCTCCTCCCATTGATGGCCTACTAGGCCATCCTCTGCTACATATGCAGCTAGAGCCATGAGTCCCACATGTGTACTCTTTGGTGGGTGGTTTATTCCCTGGGAGCTCTGGGGTTACAGGTTAGTTAATATTATTGTTCCTCTTATGGGGCTGCAAACCCCTTTAGTTCCTTGGGTCCTTTCTCTAGCTCCTTCATTGGGAACCCTGTGCTCAGTCCAATGGATGGCTGGGAGCATCCACTTCTGAGTTAGTCAGGTACTGGAAGAGCCTCTCAGGAGACAGCTATATCAGGCTCCTGTCAGCAACCACTTGCTGGCATCCACAATAGTGTCTGGGTTTGATGACTGAATATGGGAAGGATTCCTAGGTGGAACATTCTTTAGATTGTCCATCCTTCAGTCTCTGCTCCATAGTTTGTCTCTGCAACTCCTTCCATGAGTATTTTGTTCCCCCTTCTAAGAAGGATTGAAGTATCCATACTTTGGTCTTCCTTCTTGAGTTTTTGTGGTTTCTGGATAGTTATTTTGGTATTCCGAACTTCTAGGCAAATATCCATTTATCAGTGAGCACATACCGTGTATACTTTTGTGATTGAGTTACCTCACTCAGGATGATATTTTCAAGTTCCATCCATTTGCCTGCAAATTTCATGAAGTTGTTGTTTTTAATAGCTGAATAGTATTCCATTGTGTAAATGTACCACATTTTCTGTATCCATTCCTCTGTTGAGGGACACCTGTGTTGTTTCCACCTTTTGGATATTATAAATATGGCTGTGATGAACATAGTGGAGCATGTATACTTATTGCATGTTGGAGCATCTTCTGGTTATATTCCCAAGAGTGGTATAATTGGTTCTTCAGATAGTACTATTTCTAATTTTCTAAGGAACTGCGAGACTGATTTTCAGAGTGGTTGTACCAGCTTGCAATCCCACCACCAATGGAGGACTGTTCCTTTTTCTCCACATCCTTGCCAGCATCTGCTGTCACCTGAGTTTTTCATCTTAGCCTCTCTGACTGGTGTGAGTTGGAATCTCAGGAATGTTTTGATTTGCATTTTCCTGTTAACAAGGATGTTGAACTATTCTTTAGGTGCTTCTCTGCCCTTTAAGTTTCCTCAGTTGATAATTCTCCACCATAGTGAGCCCTGGATAAATCAACATACCAGAAAAGCAAGACTCTGATGGAAAAATCACATCTCATGATGATAATAGAGAGCTTGAAGAAGGATGTAAATAACTCCCTTAAAGAAATAAAATACAGGTAAACAGGTAGATGCTCTTTAGAAGAAAACACAAAAATTCCTTAAAGAATTACAGGAAAACACAACCAAACAGGTGAAGGAGTTCAACAAAACTATCCAAGGTCTAAAAATGGAAATAGAAACAATAAATAAATTACAAAAGGAGATAACTCTGGAGATAGAAAACCAAGAAAAGAGATCAGGAGCCATTGATGCAAGCGTCACAGAATACAAGAGATAGAAGAGAAAATCTCAGGGGCAGAAGATACCATAGAAAACATTGACATAACAGTCAAAGAAAATGCAAAATGCAAAAAGATCCTAACCCAAAACATCCAGGAAATCCAGGACACAATGAGAAGACCAAACTTAAGGATAATAGGTATAGAAGAGAAGGAAGATTCTCAACTTAAGGGGGCAGTAAATACCTTCAACAAAATTATTCTAAATATCCTAAAGAAAGAGATGCCAACAAACATACAAGAAGTCTATAAAACTCCAAATAGACTGGGCGAGAAAAGGAATTTCTCCCATCACATGATAGTCAAAATACCAAATGCACAAAAACAAAGAAAGAATATTAAAAGCAGTAAGGGAAAAAGGTCAAGTAACAAATAAAGTCAGACCTATCAGAATTATACTAAACTTCTCACCGGAGATTATGAAAGCTAGAAGATCCTGGGCAGATGTCATACAGACCCTAAGAGAACACAAATGCCAACTCAGTCTACTATACCCAGTAAAACTCTCAATTACCATAGATGAAGAAAACAAGATATTCCATGACAAAACCAAATTTACACAATATCTTTCCACAAATCCAGCCCTACAAAGGATGATAGATGGAAAACACCATTACAAGGAAGGAAACTACACTCTAGAAAAAACAAGAAAGTAATCTTATTTCAACAAACCTAAAAGAAGATAGCCACACAAACATAAAACTAACATCAAAAATAACAGGAAACAGCTATCACTATTCCTTAATATCTCTTAACATCAATGGACTCAATTCCCAAATAAAAAGACATAGAATAATATACTGGACAAATAAACAGGACACAGCATTTTTGCTGCATACAGGAAACATACCTCAGTGTCAAAGACAAACACTACTTCAGAGTAAAGGACTGGAAAACAATTTTCCAAGCAAATGGTCCCAAGAAACAAGCTGGAGTAGCCATTCTAATATCTAATAAAATCGACTTCCCACCAAAACATAGCAAAAAGGATAAGGAAGGACACTTCATACTCATGAAAGGAAAAATCTAGCAAGAAAAACTGTCAATTCTGAATATATACCCTCCTAATGCAAGGGCACTTACAGTCATAAAAGAAACTTTACTAAACCTCAAAGCATACATTGCACCTTATACAATAATAGAGATTTCATCACCCTATTGTCATCAATCAACAGATCATAGAAACACAAACTAAGCAGAGACACATTGAAACTAACAGAAGTTATGGACCAAATGGATTTAACAGATATCTTTAGATCATTTCATCCTAAAACAAAAGAATATACCTTGTTCTCGGCACCTCATGATACCTAATCCCAAATTGACCATATAATTGGTCACAAAACAGGCCTCCACAGATACAAGAAGATTGAAATAATCCCATGCATCCTATCAGATCACTACAAATTAAGGCTGAGCTTCAATATCAACATAAACAACAAAAGCACACATACACATGGAAGCTGAAAAATGCCCTACTCAATGATAACTCAGTAGAGGAAAAAATAAAGAAATTAGAGACTTTTTAGAATTTAATGAAAATAAAGGCACAACATACCCAATCTTATGGGACACAATGAAAACAGTGTTAAGAGGAAAACTCATAGCTCTGAGTGCCTCCAAAAAGAAACTTGAGAGAGCATACACCAGCAACTTGACAAAATGCCCAAAAGCTCTAGAACAAAAAGAAGCAAATACACCCAAGAGGAGTAGATGGTAGGAAATAATCAAACTTGGAGCTTAAATCAACCAAGTAGAATAAAAAAGAACTATACAAAGAATCAACAAGACCAGGAGCTGTTTTTTTGAGAAAATCAACAAGATAGATAAACGCTTAGCCAGACTACCCAGAGGCCACAGAGACAGTATCCAAATTAACAAAACAAGAAATGAAAAGGGAGATATAACAACAGAAACTGAGGAAATTCAAAAAATCATCAGATTCTACTACAAAAGTCTACATTTGGACTGGAGAGATGCTTCTGTGGTTAAGGGCATTGACTGTTCTTCAAGAGGTCCTGATTTCAATTTCCAGTGACCACATGGTGGCTAATAGCTATCTGTAATAAGGTCTGATGCCCTCTTGTGGTATATCTGAAGACAGCGACAGCAAAAACCCAACAAAGAAAGAGCACTTCAGATGAATTTCCCTTACAAATATGGATGCAAAAATGTTCAATAAAATTCTCGCAAACCTAATCTAAGAACAGAACAAACACCATGTGGTGAACACATCATTCACCACGATCAAGTAGGCTTCATCCAGGGATGTAAGGATGGTTCAGTATTCGGAAATCCACCTAAGATCACAGGTGAGAACACCACTTCTGTTCCCATACCTGGCTCAAGTGGGACACACCTGGAGCCCAACCTCAGAGCAGCAGGAGATAGTACTCTTCCATTTTCTGTCTGTACCCTGGAGGTAACCCTGTGCCACAGCTCTATATACTCAAATACTGCATGGGGAGAGTTGATCTTCCAGGAGTGCTGACCCATCTAAGATCACAGGCTCACCAGTTTACAGGAGGGACAAGTTAGAGTAAGAGACAGCAAGACCAGCTAGCACCAGAAATACTCAAAGCAATCCCACTAAAATTGGGGATAAGACAAGGATGTTCAGCCTGCCATATCTATTCAATTTAGTACTTGAAGTTCTAGCTAGAGCAATAAGACAACAAAAAGAGATCAAGGGGATATAAATTAGCTGAGAAGAAATAAACATATCACTATTTGCAGGTGATATGTTAGTATACATAAGGTACACCAAAAATTCTACCAGAGAATGTCTACAACTGACAAACAGCTTCAGTAAAGTGGCTAGATATAAAAAAGAACAGCATTTCAACAAATGGTGCTGGTTCAACTGGTGGACAGCATGTAGAAGAATGCAAATTGATCCATTCTTATCTTCCTGTACAAAGCTCAAGTCCAAGTGGATCAAGGACTTCCACATAAAACAGATACACTGAAACTAATAGAAGAGAAAGTGGGGAAGAGCCTCAAGCACATAGGCACAGGGGAAATTTTCCTGAACAGAAAACAAATAGCTTATGCTCTAAGATCAAGAATTGATGAATGGGACTTCATAAAGTTGCAAAGCTTCTGTAAGGCAAAAGATATTGTCAATAGGACAAAATGGCAACCAACAGATTGGGAAAAGATATTTACCAATCTTATATCTGATAGAGGGCTAATATCCAAGATATACAAAGAACTCAAGAAGTTAGACTCCAGAGAACCAAATAACCCTATTAAAAATGGGGTACAGAGTTAAACAAAGAGTTCTCAACTGATGAATACCGAATGGCTCACAAGCACCTAAAGAAATGTTCAATATCCTTAGTCATCAGGGAAATGCAAATCAAAACAAGCCTGAGATTCCACCTCACAGCAGTCAGAATGACTAAGATCAAAAACTCTGGTGACAGAAGATGCTGGCAAGGATGTGGAAAAGAGGAGCATTACTTCATTGCTGGTGGGATTGCAAGCTGGTACAACCACTCTGGAAATCAGTTTGGCGGTTCCTCCAGCTTCTACAACCACACTAGAAATCCGTCTGGCAGATCCTCACAAAATTGGACATAATATTACCTTAGAACCCAACTATACCATTTCTGGGTATATACCCAAAAGATTCTCCAACATATAACAAGGACACATGCTACATTCTGTTCATAACAGCCTTTTTTATAATAACCAGAAGCTGGAAACAACCCAGATGCTCCTCAACAGAAGAATGGATACAGAAAATGTGATACATTTATACAATGGAGTACTACTCAGCTATTAAAAACAATGAATTTACAAAATTCTTAGGGAAATGGATGGATCTAGAACATATCCTGAGTGAGGTAACCCAGACACAAAAGAAAAAACATGAGACGTATTCACTGATAAGTGGATATTAGGCAAAAAGCTTGAAATACCCATGATACAACTCACGGACCATATGAAGCTCAAGAAGAAGGAAAACCAAAATGTGGATGCTTCAGTCCTCCTTGGAAGGGAGAGCAAAATAAACACAGGAGGTAGAGAGTGGGAAGGACTTGAGAGGAAGAGTGCAGGGGGAAGCAAAAAGGGATCAGGATCAGGTATGGGAAGAGATGGGAGAGGTGTATAGAGGGTCAGGAAATTGAACAGAGGTATGTATGTTCCCCAATGGGAAATGGGGAACTGAGAATAGCCATCAGAAGATCCCAGATGCCTGGGAAGTAAGGGTCTACCAGGACCCAATGGGGATCACATAGGCTGAAATATCCAACAAAGGAGGGTGGAGAGAATCTGTAGAGATCATGTCTAGAGGTTAGGCACTGCCGCCCTGGTTGAGGGATGGGCCCACTCACCCATCTATGAAATTTTAACCCAGAATTGCTCCTGTCTAAAGAAAATACAAGGACAAAGAGTGGAGCAGAAACTGAAGGAAAGGCCATCTTCCTCACCTGGTGATCCATCCCATATGCAGACACCAAACTCAGATATATGCAGAATCCAAACCCAGACATTATTGCTGATGCCAAGAAGTGCTTGCTGACAGAAGCCTGATATAGTTGTCTTCTGAGAGGCTCTGTGAGAGCCTGATCAATACAGATGTGGATGCTCACAGCCAACCATGGGACTGAGCATGGGCACTCCAAAGGAGGAATTAGGGGAAGGACTGAAGGTCTGAAGGAGCTGAAGGGGTTTTCAACCACATAGGAAGAACAACAATATCAACCAACCAGACCCCCCAGAGCTCCCAGGGACTAAACCACCAACCAAAGAGTATACATGGAGGCACCCATGGCTCCAGCTGCATATGTAGCAGAGGATGGCCTTACCTGGCATCAATGGGAAGGGAGGCCCTTGATCCTGTGAAGGCTTGATGCCCCAATGTAGAGAAATGCTAGGGCAGTGAGGCAGGAGTGGGTGTGTTATTGGGGGGAGCACCCTCATAGAGGCAGCTGGAGGGGGATGGGATAGGGGTTTTGTGAAGGGGTTACCTGGAAAAGGGATAGCACCTGAAATGCAAAACATTTTTTGGTAGTGAGCCTAGCCTTTAACAGCTAAGCCATTTCTTTGTTCTGACCTTCGTGTTAGGCCATCTGATTCTTGAAGAATATTTTAATGTCGCACTAGATGTTTTTGCTTTAGCTGGGTTGTTGGATTTGTTGAATAGATTTATTGCTCAAAACTGGGCCAATCAAAACTCAGCTTTGGGAAGTGGTCTTGATCCATTTGCTGATAAAGTTCTTATCAGGATCTTATAAATTAGCTTGACCTATGGAGATTTTATTCCAATCCCACTCACTTACTTGATAATTTCAAGAGATGTAATGTTGATCGCTGATGTGTTTTATGTCAGATACTGAACTCTGCCAACACTGCGAACACTAGCTAGGTACTTCAATCTTGCTATGCCACTGCTAGGTTAAAACCAACATTCATCAGCAAGGTAAATAAAACAGTCTGATTAATTTTGGTGGCAGCTTTTTTGGCATCTCCAGTTTTCAATTATGCTAACAGCATTTATCTTCAGATACAGCTGTGTCACTATAGCTGTGTCAGCATACAGTTATTATCACTATGATCGGAAAACTGTTCAGGAGATAAAGGGCAAATGAGAGGCACCCAGATCCAGCAGCAAGGAAGTGACGTTTCAGCAGCAGCAGCACCAGCGAAAGCTACAAGACTTTCCCAATATTGGTGTTCAGCTTGAAGAAATGTACTTCAAAAAATAAGCTCAATCATGGGCCTATACAGAATTTCCAGTGTATTTTTAAATACAAAATATAATGTAGAAAAAGAAATGTAAATAATTAAAATATATGATAAAATTATATAATAAGCAATTGTAGCTTATTTTCAAGATATTTCTAAAGTTTGGGGAAAAAAAGAAAAGGAAAATCACATGGTAATGGTACAGAAACAAATGGTTGAGCAATGGAATAGGTTGAGCAATGGAATATATATGTTCAAAGACCCTAAACCTACATGCCTATGGACACTTGATTGTTGACAAAGAAGCCACAACCATACAGTGACAATAAAACGTATCTTCAACAAATGGTGCTGGTCTAAATGGCAGTCTGCATGTAGAAGAATGAAAATTGATACATATTTATCATCTTGCACAAAGCTCAAGTCCAAATGGATTACTGACTTCAAAATAAAACTGGATACACTGAATCTAATAGAAGAGAAAGTGGAAAGCAACCTTGAACTGACTGGCACAGGAGAAAATTTCCTGAACTGAACACCAGTAGCTCAGGCTTTAAGATCAACAGTTGATAAATGAGACCTATTGAAACTCAAAACCTTTTTATAAGGTATAGGACACTTGTCAATAAGACAAAACGGAGGACTACAGATTGGGAAAAGATCCTTACTAACCCTAGAGCCAATGGAGGTTCTAAACATATAAAGAACTCAAGAAGTTAGACTCACAAAAAACAAATAACCCAATTCAAATATTGGGTAGAAAACTAAACAGAGAATTCCCAAAAAAGGAATCTCAAATGCTCTGAGGCACTTAGAAATGTTCAACATCCTTAGTCATCAGGGAAATGAAAATTAAAATGACCATGAGATTCCCACCTTATTCCAATCAGAATGGCCAAGATCAAAAACTCAAGTGACAGTACTTAATGGTGAGGATGTGGAGAAGTGAAAACTCCTCTTTTGCTGGGGGGGGGGATGCAAACTGGTACAACTATTCTGGAAATCAATCTGGCAGTTCTTCAGAAAATTAGAAGTAGTCCTATCTTAAGGCTCAGCTATACCATTCCTGGGCATATACCTAAAAGATGCTTCAACATACCACAAGGACACATGCTTTACCTTGTCCATAGCAGTCTTAATCATAATAGCCAGAAACTGGAAGCAACACAATGTCCACAAAGAATAGATACATAAAATATGGTTTATTTACACAATGGAATACTATTAAGATGTTAAAAACAAGGATATCATGAATTTTGCAGCAAATGGATGGAACTTGAGAATATCATCCTGAGTGAGGTAACTCAGACTGAAAGGACATGCACAGTTTGTACTCACTACAAATGAATATTAGCCATAAAGCACAGAGTACTCATGATACACCCCACAGACCCAAAGTAGCTAAACAAGAAAGAAAGCTCAATAAAGATGCTTAAATCCTCTTTAGACAGTGAACAAAATGGCCATGGAGGACATAAAGAGGGAGGGACCTACCTGGGTGGCAGAGGGGAGGGAGAGGAAATAGGGAGTAGGGTCAGGTATGAGGAGAGACTGGAGTTTGCTGAGTCTAGCATGGCTGTGTAACAGGAGGTATGACACAGTTCCTGCCCATGGAGCATTGCCAGGCCATTGATTCTCACAATCCCCACAGGTACTGATGACTGCTGTTGGCCTCAAAGTGATCTGCTATTTCTTCTATTTTAGTTTCAAACTCTCTTTCTGGAGAATACACTTACCCCATTACTCAGAACTAATCATACACGAAACAGATGCAGTTCTTGAGAATGAGGAATGGAGGTTCATGAGGCTGTGACGGATGAGGAACAGGCTTATTTACCCTTTAGGGCCATTTGAGAGGACTTAGACAACATAACTACAGAGGCCATAAAAGCCTACAAGCTCCTTTGTAGAAATAGTTTGTTGAAATTGCCAGACTTGGCCTTGAATTTGGGATTATGAGGAAGTACATGAACCCTTCTGCCCAATGACTACTGCATTAATTAGACAGGGTGAACTCGGAAACCTCAAGGATAGAGAGTTAAAGTAGTCTCAAGAAGAAAAGGCATGGATAGGAAAATAAATCTATAAACTACAAGTAAAAGAAAGATGGGTTTATTTTATAGGAGAAAGGCTTGCATGTGATTTAGAAATAAAGAGTATTAGAAGAATATATGAGGCTGTGGAATTGCAAGGATGAGGAAAGAAAGATTAGAGAATAAAAGCATATAAAGTTAGTATTTCATTGTCCTGGCTACTGGTAGAATTGGAGATGACAATGCCTAGAGAGATACTAGAGAAAGCCAGCTGCTTCACTTGTATAAATTTTAATAGTTTGTATGAAATTATTTTAACCTTATTTATCTGGCACATTTCTGCTTTTACATGAAAATAGTTACTAGAGACTGCTGCCTTCTGTACCAGGAAATGACAAGAGCTGTATCCAGCTACCCATGAAGAACAGGCTATACAAAACTATGAGGAAATGTGCTTTTGCTTTGTGTTTAGTTTTTGTTTTAAGGAAGGTGGAGTTGGGACTACTAATCCAAGAATCATAATTTATGTAAATTTAAGAATTTCTTCAAAATTATTAACAGTGATTAAAGCCTTGATGATGTAACTTTCATAAATAAATGACTGGGTTCAGGCTCTCTGGTGAGAAAGGAGAAGTATGAAGAATGATGAGAATATTTCAGAAAAAAGAAAGCATTTGAACTGAAGCTTGCATCCACTACTGACTCAGAGTCTTTTTTTTTTTTTTTTTTTTTTTTTTTTTTTTTTTTGGTTTTTCGAGACAGGGTTTCTCTGTAGTCCCGGCTGTCCTGGAACTCATCAGAGTCATTCTTGAGTCAGCGCCCGCTCCCATTTCTCCCTCTTTCAAGAGCCTCCTCAGGCTGAGGCTCGACCTTGGCAGGAGAGAGGCCCAAAGAGCCAGGAGAATGAATGGAAAGATAAATTTGCTGGGGCTAGGGGTTGGGGATGGGGGCGGAAATCTCTAGGAAGACCCAGAGACCTGGGATGAGAGTGGTCACAGAATTCAATGCTGGTGAACTTAGCCAAAATGCCCAACAGTGGGAAGATGGAACCTGAAGTGACCACCTCCAATAGATAGACAGGACTCCCAGTGGAGGGATCAGAATACCAACCTACTTACAAAACTTTCAACCCAAAATTGCTCCTGTCTAAAAGAAACGCAGAGACACAAAATGGAGCAGAGACTGAAAAAATGGCCAGCCAGTGACCAGCCCAACTTGGGGTCCATCCATAGGTAAACATCAATCCATAGGTAGACACTACCACTGATGCTATGTTGTGCTTGCGGACAGGAGTATAGAGTGTCTGTCCTCTGACAGGTTCTACCCAGTAGCTGACTGAGACAAATGCAGATACCCACAACCTAGTACTGGAGGAAGGTCTAGGACCTGTACGAAAGAGTTTGGAGAAAGATTGAAGGAACAGAAAGGGATGGCAACCCCACAGGGAGATCAACAGCGTCAACTAACTTGAACCTCTGGGAGCTCCCAGAGACTGAGCCACCAACCAAAAAGCACCAATAAGCTCATCTGAGGTCCCTGGCACATATATAGCAGAGGGCTGCCAGTAAAAGAGGATGTGCCTAATCCAGTAGAGACATGATGCCCCAGGGTAGGGGAGTATGGGGGTCATCCTCTCACAGAGGAAGGGGCTGGGGATGGGAGAAAACTCTGTGATCGGGGACCAGGGAGGGGCAGCACCTGAGATGTAAATTAATCTTTAATCAATAAAAATGAAAAACCCAGATTCTGGCGCGGAGCTCAGCAGCGGCGAGCGTGGCTAGCGAGTCGGCTGCTGAGCAGGGGTGCAGCACACTTTGCCCTCCGTGTCTCTCCCCCTCGGACGAGGCCCCACCCGAACTATCCCCTGCTGCGCGAGCGTGGGGCTCTGGGCGCCATCATGGGCAGCCAGAGCTCCAAGGCTCCCCGGGGCGACGTGACAGCAGAGGAGGCAGCGGGCTCTTCTCCCGGGAAGGCCAACAGACAGGAGAATGGCCTCGTGAAAAGCAATGGAGACTTAACTCCCAAGGGTGAAGGGGAGTCACTACCCGTGAACGGAGCAGATGAGGCAGCTGGGGCTACTGGTAATGCCATCAAGCCAGCGCCCCCTAGCCAGGAAGCTGAGGCCAAGGGGGAGGTCGCTCCCAAGGAGACACCCACGAAGAAGAAATTCTCATTCAAGAAGCCTTTCAAATTGAGTGGTCTATCCTTTAAGAGAAATCGGAAGGAGGGTGGAGGTGATTCCTCAGCGTCCTCACCAACAGAGAAAGAGCAGGAGCAGGGGAAATCAGCCAAGAGCCCCAGGCCAAGGTGGCAGAGGCTAGTGCTGCCTCCAAGGGAGGAGACCCAGAAGAGGAGGCAGCGCCCCAGGCTGCAGAGCCACCCACTCCCTTGGGCCCAGAGAGTGGCCCCACATCTGCCAGTGCTGAGAAGAATGAGTAGCTGCGTGAGGGCAGGTGGGTGACCTCTAAGCCGGAAAGACTGTGCTGTCTGTGAGGTCACTGCCTGGACCTCGTGCCCTGGCTGCCTTCCTGTGCCCAGAAAGGAAGGGGCTTGTTGCCTGCCCCCTCCCAGCCATGCTCCCTTTTCTCCCTCCTGTGAATTCTCCCAGCAGCCTTACTCTTACTCTTACTCTTACTCTTACTCTTTTTTTTCCATTTTTTTATTAGATGTTTTCTTTATTTACAATATCTCCTTTCCAAGGTTCCCCTCCAAAAGAAAGGGAAAAAATGAAATTAAAAAAGAAAAGACAAACTAAAACAAACCCCTGTTCCTTCCCCTTTCCCCCTGCTCACCATCCCCCCTCCCTGCTTACTGGCCCTGGCATTCCCCTACACTGGGGCACAGAACATTCACAGGGCCAAGGGCCTGTCCTCCCATTGATGACTTGGCTTGGCCATCCTCTGCTATACACATGGTGCTGGAGCCATGAGTCCCCCATGTGTACTCTTTGGTTGGAGTTTTAACCCCTAGGAGATCTGAGGGTACTCACCCCAGTTAATTCACATTGTTGTTCATCCTATGGGGCTGCAAACCCTTCAGCTCCTTGGGTCCTTTCTCTAACTCCTTCATTGGGAACCCTGTGCTCAGTCCAATGGATGGCTGTGAGCCTCTACTTCTGTATTATTCAGGCACTGTCAGAGCCTCTCAGGAGACAGCTATATCAGGCTCCTGTCATCCAGCACTTGCTGGCATCTACAACAGTGTCTAGATTTGAAGATTGAATAAGGTGCTCCCTTATGGTTTCCCGAGTTAGGTTAGTGATGCAAAATGCTCCTGTCCCTACCTCCTTCCCGAGCCCCATCCCTACAGAAGGCAATTGCTGGGGTTTCCAAATCTTTTCCAAGTTTGTTTTGTTTATCCTGCTTCTCAAACCCCTGATCCAGAAGTGGGGGCCTATACTCCTAAACCCTGAGTGTCCAGCCTTCCCCCTGTTGAATTCTTAGTGTCTTGTGCTGTGCCTAGTGGCACCTGGGCTGGGGAGGTCATTGCCCCTGTCTGGGTTTCTATAAATGTCTTACTCAAGTTCAAACCTCCAGCTTGTGAAATCAACCATGTTTCTGACTTCATAAGCAAGTATTAGGCTTCAGGCGGGAGGGAGATCTGTAATGTGAAACAGCTTCTTGTTGCATTTTTCCCCTCCCATTGTTATAAATAACTTTTAATGGCCAAACCCCAGGTGTGTACACTTTTTTCTAACTGTTAAAACCATTCTTCCACCTGGATTTATTGTAACATTTGGAAAAGAAATAAATGTTGTCCCTTTAAAAAATGAAAAATAAAAAATAAAAAACAAAACAAAGGTGTAATGCAATTTAGGATATTATAAACATGTAATATTTTCATAAATGATGAGATAAATTGCAAAGTGACCACTTTAATCATCATCTAGAAACAAGCTATGTTAATGAATGAAAATAGTTAAGTAAGTTATTGAGAAAACAACTGAAGTAATAATTAAAATATTTTTCAAAATCATTTATTCTACATACAAAATTTTATATTAAAAGACTTGTGTTTTGATCTGCTTACTCAAACAAAGAAATGGTATTTTCTAATTTGTTTTAAAGACTTCTAATCTGTGATTTTATTCATA
The DNA here is from genome assembly GCF_008632895.1 of Mastomys coucha. NCBI lineage: Eukaryota > Metazoa > Chordata > Mammalia > Rodentia > Muridae > Mastomys > Mastomys coucha. The sequence continues at coordinate 1,110,492 of NW_022196904.1, forward strand.
ATAAATACAAATGATACTGAAGGGAAATGAAGAATGTCGGTTTATTTTAAGCACTTGTATCCATATTGACAAGAAAAAACAGTATCACGAGGCATAATGGCACATGCCATTACTCCAGCACCTGACAGACAGAGAGACAATGGGGTCTCTCTGAGTTCCAGGACAGTCAGAGTTATACAGTGAGATCTGTTTTTCAAAAATGAGAACCTAAGAAGCAGTGAAGAAAAAAGTGAAAATTAGAAGATATCAGTGAAACATAAATGAGTGAGAATAAGAGGAAGAAGGGAAAATAATGTAACAATAATAGGGACAAGGAGAATAAGAGGGGAAGGACATGAAGGAGAGGGAGACCAAAGCTTTAGGAATATGGTTAAAAAATTAACAAAAACAAACTCAGATTACTCATAATGTTAAAGTAAAATGGAGAAAGAAAGTGAGAATTTACAACCAAAAACAAAGAAAAAGAATTGAAGAAAACTCACATGCTGTCTGTGAATTTATTTAAGGTTTCAGTGCCGCTAAGAAGCCCACTGAGTATCTGTGGTATGTTCTTGGCCTGAGGTTCAGCTATTCATCCAAGAACCCCCCAAAACACTATAAGTCCCAACCCTGAATGTATTCCTCATCAATCAGGGGACATTTCTGAAATTGGAGTTTTCCCAAGGTCAGTTCTGCCAGATAATGTGTTCACTGTGTTCTGGCATTTCAACCAGGCCTTGCCCAATATTATCAACAGAATCAGAAGAACCAGCCCCTTCACACCCATCCTGATTGAACTCTCTAAAGTGTGATCCTTGGTAACAGTGCCTGGGGGGAAAACACAAAACTTTATGAGTGGAAACCAGAAAAGGAGATAACATTTGAAGTGCAAATAAATAAAATATTCAGTAAAAATTAAAGACTTGTATAATTTTTTAAAAATGAAGGCACAAGATACCAAACCTTACAGGACACAGTGAAAGTAATGCTAAGAGGAAAACTCATAGCTCTGAATGCCTTCATGAAGAAATTGGAAAGATCCTACAATAGCAGTTTAACAGAACTTCAGAAGACTCTAGAACAAAAGGAAGCAAATACACCCAAAAGGAGTAGAAGACAGGATATAATCAAACTCAGGGCTGAAATTGACCAAGTAGACACAAAGAGAACTATACAAAGAATCAACAAAACTAGCAGCTGGCTCTTTGAGAAAATCAACAGGATAGATAAACACTTAGCCATACTAACTAGACTGGAAAAAGACAGTATACAAATTAACAAAATCAGAAATGAAAAGGAAAGCATAGTAGAAACTGAGAAGATTCAGAAAAATAATCAAATCCTACTACAAAAGCATATACTCAACAAAACTGGATAATCTATATGAAATGGATGATTTTTCCAGACAGTTACCAAGTATCAAAGTTAAATCAGGATCACATAAACCATCTGAATACTCTCATTACTCCTAAGGAAATAGAAGCAGTCATTAAAAGTCTCCCAACCAAAAAAAAAAAAAAAAAAAAAAAAAAAAAAAAAAAAAAAAGAAAAAGAAAAAGCAGGACCAAATGTTTAGTGCAGAATTGTATCAGACCTTCAAAGAAGACCTAATACTAATATTTCTTAATATATTCCACAAAATACAAACAGAAGGATCACTACCTAATTTGTTCTATGAAGCAACACATACACTGATACCTAAAACACACAAAGACCCAACAAAGAAAGAGAATTTCAGACTAATTTCCCTTATGAATATCGATGCAAAAATACTCAATAAAATTTTCATAAACTGAATCCAAGTACACATCACAACAATCATTCAACATGATCAAGTAGGCTTCATCCCAGGAATGCAGGAATGGTTCAATAGACAGAAATCCATTAATGTAATCCACTATATAAACAAACTCAAAGGAAAATAAAACACATGATCATATCATTACATTCTGCAATATTTTACAAAATACTACAACACCCCTTCATCTTAAAAATCTTGGAGAGATTAAGAATTCAAGGCACATACCTAAACATAATAAAAGCAATTTACTGCAAACCAAGAGCCAACATCAAGCTAAATGGAGAGAAACTTGAAGCGATCCCACTAAAATTAGGGACAAGACAAGACTCTCCACTCTCTCCCTATTTATTTAATATAGTACTCAAAATCATAGCCAGAGCAATTAGACAAAAATAGAGGTCAATGGGATACAAATTGGAAAGGAAAAAGTTAAAATATTACTACTTGCAGATGATATGATAGTATACATAAGTGACTCTAAAATTCCACCAGAGAATGACTAGAGCTGATAAACAACTACAGCAAAGTGGCTGGATATAAAATTAACTCAAGAATTCCTCTACACAAAGGATAAATGAGCTAAGAAAGAAACTAGGGAAACATCTCTAACCAAGCAAGTGAAAGATCTGTATCAGAATTTCAAGTCTGTGAAGAAAGAAATAGAACTAGACCTCAGGATGTAGAAAGATCTCCCATTCTCATGGATCAGCAGAATTAACATGGTAAAAATTGCCATCTTCCCAAAAGCAATCTACAGATTCAATTCAGTCTTCATCATAATTCCAACACAATTCTTCACAGCGATAGAAAAAGCCATTCTCAACTTCATTTGGAATAACAAAAAAACCCAGGATAGCATCAGAAAGGGAGACTCCAAGTCCTGACACTATTATTGATGCTATGGTGTGTTTACACACAGGAGCCTAGCATGGTTGCCCTCCAAGAGGCCAAACAAACAGCCCACCAAGTTAGATACAGATACTTACTCCCATCCAATGGACAAAAGTCAGGGACCTCAGTGATTGGATTAGGGGAAGACTAGAAGACATTGTGGAGGAGGCCACCTCATAGGAATGCAAGCAGCTTCAACTAAGCTGGACCCCTGAGATCTCTCAGACATTGATCCACCAACCAGGCAGCATACACTAGCTCCTACAAAGTCCCCAACACATATACAGCAGGAGACTGCCTGGCCTGGCCTCAGTTAAAGAAGAGGCCCCATGGATTGGAGAAGCCTGGCGGGTTGGGGTAGAGTGGGAACATCCTCTTGGAGGCAGGGCAGGAGTAATGGGATGAAGACTGTCAGAGGATAGACCAGGAGGGGGATAACGACTGTACTGTAAAAAAGATTAAAGGTAATTTTTAAAAAAAATGGGTTACAGAGCTAAAAAAGGAATTCTCAACTGACAAATATAGAATGGAAATTGTCATTAGGAAAGTGCAAATCAAAATGACCTTAAGATTCCACCTCACACCAATCAAAATGGCTAAGATCAAAAACTCAGGTGACAGCAGATGTTGGCAAGGATGTAGAGGAAGAGGAACACTCCTTTGCTGGTGGGATTGCAAACTGGCACAACTACTTTAGAAATCAATCTGGCAGTTCCTCAGAAAATTGGAAATAGTTCTATCTGATGATCTAGCTATACCACTACTGGGCATACATCCAAAAGATGTTCCAACATATAACAAGTACACATGTTCCACTATGTTCATAGCAGCCTTATTTATACTAGCCAGAAGCCAGAAACAACCCAGATGTCCTTCAGTGGAAGAATGGATACAGAAAATGTGGTACATTTATGCAATGGAGTACTACTCAGCTGTTAAAAATGATGAATTCATGAAATTCTTAGGCAAATGGATGAAACTAGAAAGTATCATCCTGAGTGAGGTAACCCAGACAATAAAGGCCACACATGGATGTACTTGCTAATAAGTGGATACTATCCCAGAGGCTCAGAATAGCCAATATACAACTCATAGACCATATGAAACTAAACAAGAAGGAAGATCAAAGTGTGGATGCTTCAATACTACTTAGAAGGAGGAACAAAATAATCATGGGAGATAAGTGGAGAGAGGGACCTGGGAGGGAGAGAGGAGGATGAGGGAAAAGGTGTTGGGTTCAGGATAAGGTATGGGAAGAGACAGGAGAGTCATCCAGAGGGTCAGGAGAATGAATAGAAATGTGTAGCATAGAAGGTGGGGAACTGGGAATAGTCACTAGAAAGTTCCAGATGCCAGGGAAGTGAGAGGTTCCCAGGACTCAAAAGGGAGGATGGCATTAGCTGAAATACCCAACAGATAGGAGATAGAACCTGAAGAGCCTACCTCCAATAGATAGACACAGCCCCCAATTAAGGGATGGGTCACTTACCCATCTCAAATTTTTTAACCCAGAATTGCTCCTGTCTAAAGGAAACACAGGGACAAAAAATGGAGCAGAAACAGAAGGAAAGGCCATCCAGTGACTACTCCACCTTGGGATCCATCCCATCTGCAGACACCAACTCCTGACACTATTGCTGATGCGAAGTGCTTGCCAACAGGAGCCTAGTATGGCTGTCCCCTGAGAGGTTCCACCAACATCTGATTAAAACAGATGCTGATATTCACAGCCAAACATCAGATTGAGACCAGGGACCCCAATGGAGGAATTAGGAGAAGGACTGAAAAAGCTGAAGCAGATTGCAACCCCACAGGAAGAACAATATCAACTTACTGGGCCCCCCTCCCAAGCTCCCAGGGACTAAACCACCAAACAAAGAGTATACATGAATAGGTTTATGGCTCCAGCTACATATGTCAAAGAGGATTGCCTTATCTGTCATCAGTATGAGGTGAGGCCCCTGGTCCTGTAGAAGCTTGTTGCCATAGCTTAGGGAGATGCTAGAGGGATGAGGCTGGAGTGGGTAGGTGGGTAGGTGGGTGAACACCCTTTTAGAGGCAAAGGGGAGGTGGTATGGGATTGGGGGTTTGCAGAGGGAAGACCAGGAAGTGGGGCATTTGAAATGAAATAAATAAAATAATCAATTAATAAAAAAAGTAAAAATAAAGTCACTTCTCTGGGGTCACTGACAAGGATGGTCACTGAAACGTTCTAGCACCTTCTTTTGAGTTTAATTTGTGCTGTCATTCTCTTGAATATTAATTTAGTTTATGAATTTTAATATTCAATGGGTTTGACAGCAATACAGTATGCCAGATCAAAATGAGAACAGAAACATTTTCTATCACTTTTGGGGAAACAAAGCATGCTGTTTTGTAAAAACTACTCTATATTTCCTTGTAGATTAATGGAATTATGGGTGGGAATTGAACTTCGTTCCTCTGGGAGAGCAACAAGTGTTTTTAAACACTTAACTACCTCTACGGACTTTTCTTTATTAATTTTTTCTTTATATTTGAATGTTTTGTCTGCATGAATGTATGTATGTATGTGCACCACATATGTGCAATACCCACTGAGGTCAGAAGAGGGCATCATATTCTCTGGGACTAGAATTGGCTGTGAGTCTCTGTCAGTGCTGGGAATTGAACCCTGAAACTCTGTAAGAGAATCAAGTGCTCATAACCTGCACTTATCTCTTTTGAACTCAAATTGCCACTTTATCCTGAGTCATCCAATAATAACAGTGATTATTTTAGTATATAGTCTTGGATAGACAGGAGATATAGGAAAGAAAGACAATCACAGTGATACTGGTGTTCAGCCTCTTCACCCAGGACCAAACATAAGACCATTGTGACTCAACCACAGGGAAGAGAGAGTGTCAAACTAAAGGCATTATGAGGAACCCTGGTGGAACAGCAGGTCAGGTACATGTTAGAGATAGGACATATCTGCTTTTTCTAGTTGAGAAGGGAAATGTGATAAAGTGAAAACTCAATTTCTGAAGTGCCCAGGTCACTTGAAAAGGTAAGAATGAACAGATTCTTATTCTGACCCATGTGCTAAATCACCCTGGTTTCTAGGCTTTTAGTCTTTGTTCATAGATCCTCTGATCCTCCTGTGTTTTTAAAATATTATTTCTTTCACTTTTGAGATTACAATATATTTTATTATGCCTCTTTTACTTTCCCTCCCTCTAAGCACTCTTATCTTTTTTTTTTTACATAGTAGCATGAACTTGAGTACATTTTATCATTGTTTTTGTTATTAGAACTCTCAAATCTATACTCCATAAGTACCCAACACTCATCCTCCTGACTTCTTGAGACTTCCCAATTTTAGAATATCCAATACATATACAAATTCATTTAAAGAATATGTCTGGAGACACTCACCTGTGACGATCATGTCCAGAGGGTCACTTGACTCTGACCACACATGGGTATGTTGACTGGGAGAACTGTAACATCTGTAGGTACCAGAATGTGCAACAGTCATGGAAGCTATGGAGATGTTGGCCTGAGAGCCACCAGTATATGGCTTCCCAACAAGATACATAAAGACTTCTTCTAACCCTTGTGTATACACAACCAGAATGAAGGTTTCAAACATTGTTTCTGAACAGCAGTGCAACATCACCATCTCTCCTGATTTTATGGGAAAAGGTGGTAGGGCCAATAGGAGGGCTTTCTGTAGACTCCTAAAAACAAAGAGATTGTGAGTTTGGGAGTTACCCTTCCTCATGCCACCTCAGGGAAATTGGAATAACAGAGGTTCTCCCACCTCAGGGTTTTCCAACCACTAATATCTCCATGTTCTCTCCTGTAGCTATGCCTCCCTATCCACACACCTGTCCATTTCTTTCTGGTTTTTACTCAATTCTCTAATACTTTCAGACTCTACTCAACTAGAGTTGTCCCACATAAGTAACTGTAGTATTCATTTACCAGAGACTTACATTTTCTATGATGGATGAGAGTCAAAAATATGAAATGTTGGGCTTCGGTCTGCCCTTTAGATCCATTTCATGTTCTTTCAGAAAAAAAGTAGAATCCCTAGCAGTCTATGTCTTAGAAGTAAGGCAGATGACAGGAGCTTTTCTATGTCTCCTTCATGATCCCGGACTGTTTCAACTGGTCTGTCTGTCTATCTGAAGCTTGTCTGTGATCCTAGCTCAAACAGTGCAGCCATGATTCTGGATCAGAGAACCATCACCTCCTCTCAACCTAATGATAGCATCAGTACCCTGGCCATACTGGTCTTTTAGCATCAATTCTCTTCCTGTTCGTCTCTGAGTTAGGTATATTTTTAGATGCTAATTGCTGATGTTAGAAATGACCACAAATATGACACAGGAAAAGAATATATGTGTTATATCTTACAGTTCTAGAGGTGAGAAGTCTGAAATGAGCCCACTGGTATGAGTCTCATGGTTTAAGATCTGCATTTCTTTCAAAGGGCCAGTAGGAGAATATATTTCTTTTTCTTTTCCCGATTGTAGAAACCTCCAGCACTCTGTGGCCTGTGGATACTTGATTTTCAGAACTAGAAGAATGGAGTATGTCTCATGCTGCCTTGCGCTGACCTTCAGCATCCTCCTCTTTCTCCTTTATGAGATATTGTAGCTACTCTGGCCTATGTGGACCATCCTGGACATTCCCTTAATCTTCAAGTCAACTGATTAAAACATGAATTGCATCTTTAACCTCTTTCCCCCTTCCAAATGAGAGTTGTTTTGTACCAACTCTCTAGTAAAACTCATCAGCATCTCAGGAGAACACTAGTATCTTCTGAGTGCAGCACCTACCCATCTCATTTTAAGCCCCATCTCTTACAGATTTCTCCATCACAAACTTATCCATACTGGAATCAAGATTTTTGCACATGAACTTTAGGTAGAGGTTAAACAACAAAACCATCAAACCACATGGAAGCTATTCATAGGCTCTAGGGATGAGAATATGAATTTCATTAGGGGGACACTGTCCTGACTGCATCAAGCATCCACTGCCATGTTCTAATTTCTCTGAAGCCTGAGACACTTTACATCATTTCTACTATTCTTGGGGACTCCTATCTAATAATCAAACTAAAAATCCCAGTAGAAATGCTGGGGTACTGAAGAACACATTGGACAGGAAAACTTTCTCACCTGTAACTATGATCAACAGGAGGGTCACTGACTTCTGACAATATGTTTGGGAGATTAGGATCAAAAGCCCTGACATCTATAAGTCCCCACATGTGCCATGGTCACAGGGTACATATCAAAGCTGTGTTGAAATATGATGTCTTGGAACTCCAGGATGTGGACTGCATCTTCCTTGACCAAAAGGAATATTTCAAACCCAAGCTGAGATTGACACTGCAGAGTCACGTACTCTCCAATGGAAACCAGAGGACTTGGCCAGACAGACAGGATGGGCTTTCTAGAAACCTCTGTGAAGAGAGGATGGCCTGGTCTTAGAAATAAGGAGGCAGCAACATCTCCTCTTTGTGCTCAGTATCTCTCCTTGTATATATTTCTAAGGTTCCTTCCAAGCCAATTACCCAAAATAACCTGATGACACCATACCTACTGAAACTTTTGAGCAAATACTGAAAAGGGGATCCAATGCATTATGAAAATAAGTTACATATAGAAATGTAGCCATCAACAAAGAATGAGATGGCATCAGATTGCCTCAAAATAAAAATATTAAGCAGCTGAGTCTACATTGGAATAAATCTGGAAGCCCCAGGACATAGTACAAAGTTCCTCCACATCTTCTGATACAATAATAGCTGAGTTTCATATACTCCATCATCATGGATGTTTTCAGGAGATTGCATTCACATCTGGTCTTGAAAGGGACTACTGTCCCAAGGAAAGTGTCCTTAACCCATTATATAGATAACATCACTTTTCCTAAGTGCTCAGGAGTCTTACAGTCTCTGACAGTCCCCAGTATTGATTGAGTCAACCAAGAAAAGAGCTTCTGGGGTTCTCTGGGACAGTGTCAGAAAGCATATTTCCAGGCCTTCTATTTTCCTGTTTATGAGAAATGTCACCCATAGGTCTTCCTATTAGTCTATACAGCAGCCCAATCACTCTGCAGTTTTCCTTTTTGTAAGAGAAAAATCTTTCTATGTAACATTAGAAATACTGCATGATTTGGTGTTAGACTTACCTACTTGTGTCCACATCCTCTGGAACAGGGAGAATCCTGGAGGGAAAGTCCCAGGATAGATAATATATCTCCTTTCAATAACCTGGCTGTCTGTCCCTCTGACTCTGCTGGGCTTTGTAAATGAGAAGTCAGAGCCCACTCAGTGAAGATGAACTCATACCCAATATCCACCATTGTGTGGAAGCCACGCTCACTGCTATGGAAAGACACAGCCTCCCAGGCTGATATTTCCACCATGGTATTCTACACCCTTCATTCCCAGCAGAACTCACCAACACACAAGGCTAAGGAGCATGGTTAACATTGTTCTGCTTCTGTTGAAAGGAAGCAGCACCACTTCAATATAGGATTTCCTGAGGAGCCCAACTTATCTGTTTTACCAGTTGACCACAGATAATGACAAAGCAGATGTTTGTGCCCTCCTTACTTGTCGTATGTGGCTCACAAATCATGATGGCTTTCAGAAAATTCTCAAAACTCCAAGTCTTGCTTTGCATGTTTTTACCATTGCTATACTGAAACAAGTCTTAACCCCAATTCTTCTTATCCAGAGCAATCCAATGTAGTCATATCAAACATCATCTATAGGTATTTTTCATACAGGGTTCAAATCTTCTTCCCATGTAGTATATGCACATGAAATGATTACATCAAATGAGTAATGATCATAACATATATAAATGAGAGATTCATGCTGATATTTCTAGAGTGGTTAATGTTATAATAATTTCATTTCCAACTAAACTGATTCTGTAGTTACTTTCAGTGATAAAATCATAAAATCCCACTTCTGAAGTTCAAAGCATGTATGCTTGCATTATACCAGCACCTGAAATTTGTTTTATGACCCAAGGATCCACTCCCTGTCCTTTTTCTTACTCTCCTTTTTCTTTCTCTATCTTCTCTTTTCTTTCATTATATCACTTTTTGTTACATACATTCCCACTATCCACTAGCACAATTCTGCCACATAAAATTGCAAGTAGTCAACTTTGAATATCACAGGGAGAAAATGCCAGAATACTTAAAGAAAACATCCCCCAACCCCCGGCAAAAGGACATGTCAATATCCAAGAATTCAGATCAACAATGTTTTATCATCAGTTTTTCATTTTCTCCTTTTTTAAATTTTTTTTTTAGATTTATTTTATGTGTATGAGTACACTGTAGCTGTACAGATGGTCATGAGCCATCGTGTGTGTGGTTGCTGGGAATTGAACACAGGACCTCTGCTGGCCATGCTCGCTCCAGCTCTGCTCACTCCAGTGTAATTCACTTTAGCTGTCTTCACAAGCACCAGAAGAGGGCATCAGATCTCATTATGGATGGTTGTGAACCACGATGTGGTTGCTGGGATCCGAACTCAGGACCTTCAGAAGAGCAGACAGTGTTCTTACCTGCTGAGACATCTCACCAGCCCCCATTTTTTCTTTTTAAATTTTTATTTTGGAGGAGTTCTGGGAGCCTGGGGAGATGGCACAGTGATTAAGAGCACCTTTTGGGTAGACATTGCATTCCTTCTTAAAAGAGGGAAACAAATACCCATGGAAGGAGTTGCAGAGACTAACTATGGAGCAGAGACTGAAGGAAGGACAAGCCAGCC
>NW_022196904.1:1121397-1126194 GCF_008632895.1 Mastomys coucha
AAAAAAAAAAAAACCAAGAGCACCTTTTGCTCTTAAAGAGGACCTGGGCCATTCTCTCTCTGGTGTCTTTCTGAGGTGGGACCAGCCAGGAGGCACAGGCCTCACAAGTGGCAGGGCAGCCAGAGAAGGATCCTCTCAACCTCCATCTACACCTAGGAGGGACAAAAGATCTACAGCCCTCTCTGAACCTTTCCCAAAAGTGGAGATCCTGTCTACAGGGTATGCTCTGACCCCAGGACTCAGGATGGAAAACTGATCCACAGCCATTTGCACCTGGGTTTTACCAGAGGAGAGCAGATTTCCTAGAAGTGCTGACACAGGCTTACAGACCCACAGGAGGAACAAGCTCTAGTCAGAGACAGCAAGAACATCTAACACCAGAGATCAACAGATGGTGAAAGGAAAACACAAGAATCTTACCAACAGAAGTCAAGACTACTTGGCTTCATCAGAACATAGTACTCCCACCACAGCAAGTCCTAGATATCCCAAAACACCAGAAAAGCAAGATTTGGATCTAAAATCACATCTCATGATGGTGCTAGAGGAATTTAAGAAAAACATGGCTGGTATCTCTGGGCTGGTGTCCTGAGTGGACCTTGGGCTTAAGCTCTTTAGCCAGTCCCACAATACCCAGAGGAAGCTCTACTCCCAAACACTCTAACACTCTCAGGATCAGAGGTGAGGAGGACCCAACATCTGTCCCAACACCGGGAGTAACTGGGACCTGTGGGACCAGGCACACAGGAAGTCCACCAGCAGAGTGGCTTGGGTTCCTTCCAGTCTCTGTGGGCTGGTGTCCTGAGCAGACCTTGAGGCCAGGCTCCACAGCCAGTCCCACAACACCCAGAGGAAGCTGCTGCAAACCCAGGTTCTCTAACAAGCCCAGGGTCACAGGATCCCAGAATCACAGGATCATAGAGACAGCGTGACTCTGAGGAGTTCTGACACAACCAGGATCACAGGAAGGGCTGACTCTAGTCAGATTGAGCAAGGACAGGTAACACTAGAGATAACCAGATGGTGGGGGCAAGTGTAAGAAAATAAACAACACAAACCAAGGTTACTTGGCATCATCAGAACCCAATTCTCCCACCATAGCAAGTCCTGGACACAACATCACACAGGAAACGCAAGATGCAGATCTAAAATCACTTCTCATGGTGATGATACAGGACCTTAAGAAAGACATAAATAGCATTCTCAAAGAAATACAGGAGAACACAGGTAAAGAGCTAGAAGCTCTTAAAGAGGAAACACAAAAATCACTTAAAGAACTACAGGAAAACAAAATCAAACAGGTGAGGGAAATGAGCAAAACCTTCCAGAATCTAAAAATGGAAATAGAAACAATAAAGAAATCAGAAAGAGAGACAACCCTGGAGATACAAAACCTAGGAAAGAAACCAGGAGTCATAGATGCAAGCATCACCAACTGAATACAAGAGATAGAAGAGAGAATCTCAGGGGCAGAAGACACCATAGAAAACATTGACACAACAATCAAAGAAAACACAAAAAGCAAGAAACTCCTAACCCAAAACATTCAGGAAATCCAGGATGCAATGAGAAGAACAAACGTATGGATACTAGGAATAGAAGAGAGTGAAGGCCTCCAACTTAAAGGGCCAGTAAATATCTTTAACAAAATTATAGAAGAAAACTTCCCTAACCTAAAGAAAGAGATGCCCATACACCCAGAAGATGCTCTAACATGTAATAGGGACACATGGTCCACCATGTTCATAGCAGCCTTATTTATAATAGCCAGAAACTGGAAAGAACCCAGATGTCCCTCAAAAGAGGAATGGATACAAAAATTGTGGTACATCTACACAATGGAGTACTACTCATCTATTAAAAACAATGAATTTATGAAATCCGTAGGGAAATGGATGGATCTGGATAATATCATCCTGAGTGAGGTAACCCAATTGCAAAAGAACACAGATGGTATGCAGTCTCTGATAAATGGTTATTAGTCCATAAGTTTGGAATACATGAAGAACAACCCACAAACCACAAGAAACTCAAGAAGAAGGAAGACCAAAATGTGGACATTTCATTCTTTCTTAAAAGGGTTAACAAAATACCCACAGAAGGAGTTGCAGAGATTAACTATGGAGCAGAGACTGAAGGAAGGGCAAGCCAGCCTAATATAGCTATCTCCTGAGAGGCTCTGACAGTACCTATCTAATACAGATGTAGATGCTCTCAGCCATCCATTGAACTGAGTACAGGGTCCCCAGTGAAGGAGTTAGAGAAAGAACCAAACGAGCTGAACGGTTTGCAGCCCCTTAGGACAAACAACAATATGAACTAACTAGTACCCTTAGAGCTCCCAAGGACTCATCCACCAACCAAGGACTATACATGGTGAGACTGATTGTTCTGGCAACTTGTCTATAGTAGAGGATTGCAAAGTTGATCATCAATGGGAGGAGAGGCCCTTGGCCCTGTGAAGGTTCTGTGCCTCAGTGTAGGGGAAATGCCAGGGCCAATAAGTGGGAGAGGGTAGGGTGGCAAGCATGGGGAGGGGAGAGGCAACAGGGGTTTCTTCTTGTCATTTTTATTTGTTTGTTTGTTTGGTTGGGTTTTTTTGGAGGTGAAACTTGGAAAAAAGAAATCATATGACATGTAAATAAAGAAAATATCTAATAAAAATACATTCAATTTAAAGAAAAAGAAAGAGATGCCCATGAACATACAAGAAGCCTATAGAACTCCAAATAGACTGGACCAGAAAAGGAATTCCTCCTGCCACATAATAGTCAAAACACCAAATTCACAAAACAAAGAAAGCATATTAAAAGCAATAAGGGGAAGAGGTCAAGTAACATATAAAGTCAGGCAAATCAGAATTACACCAGATTTCCCACCAGAGAGTATGAAAGCTAGAAGATCCTAGGCAGATGTCATACAGACCCTAAGAGAACACAAATGCCAGCCCAGACTACTATACCCAGCAAAACTCTCAATTACCATAGATGGAGAAAACAATATATTCCATGACAAAACAAAATTTACACAATATATTTCCACAAATCCAGCCCTTCAAAGGATAATAAATGGTGGAGCATGTGTCCTTATTAAATGCTGCAGTATCTTTTGGGTATATGCCCAGGAGAGGTATAGCTGGGTCCCCCGGTAGTACTATGTCCAATTTCCGGAGGAACCACCAAACTGATTTCCAGAGTGGTTGTACCAGTTTGCAATCCCACCAGCAATGAAGTAATGTTCCTCTTTCTCCAAAACCTCTCCAGCATCTGCTGTCACCTGAGTTTTTTAACTTAGCCATTCTGACTGGTGTGAGGTGGAATCTCAGGGTTGTTTTGATTTGCATTTCCCTGATGACTAAGGATGTTGAACATTTCTTTAGGTGCTTCCTAGTTCCCTCAGAGCTCCCAGGGTCTCAACCACCAACCAAGGACTGCACATGGAGAGGTCTGATTGTTCTGGCAGCATGTGTATAGTAGAGGATTGCAATTTGATCATCAATAGGAGGAGAGGAGCTCGGCCCTGTGAGAGTTCTGTGCCCCAGTGTAGGGGAATGCCAGGGCCAATAAGTGGGAGAGGGTGGGATGGCAGGCATGGGGAGGGGGGAGACAACAGGGGTTTGTTTTTGTTGTTTTTGTTTGTTTGTCTTTTGGAGGGGAAACTGGGAATGGAGAAATATACATGTAAATAAAGAAAATATCTAATAAAAAAAACAAAGGATAATAAATGGAAAACTCCAACACAAGGAGGGGAACTACATCTCTGAAAAAGCAAAAATGTAATCTTCCAACAAAACTAAAAGAAGATAGCCACATGAATGGAATTCCAACTCTAAGAACAAAAATAACGGGAAGCAACAATTATTTTTCCTTAATATCTATTAATATCAATGGACTCAATTCCCCAATAAAAAGACATAGACTATCAGACTGAGTATGTAAACAGGACCCATAGTTTTGCTGCATACAGGAAACCCACCTCAGTGACAAAGACAGACACTACCTCAGAATAAAAGGCTGGAAAACAATTCTCCAAGCCAATGGTCCAAAGAAAAAAGCTGGAGTAGCCATTCTAATATCAAATAAAATTGAATTTCACTCTAAAGTGATCAAAAAAGATAAGGAGGGATACTTCATGTTTATCAAAGGTATGATCTACCAAGAGGAACTTTCAATTCTGAACCTCTATGCTTCAAATACAAGGGCATCTACAAGAAACTTTAGTAAAGTTCAAAGCACACATTGCACAGCACACAATAATATTGGGAGATTTCAACACCTGACTCTCGGCAAAGGACAGATCATGGAAACAGAAACTAAACACACGGTGAGACTAACAGAAGTCGTGAAACAGATGGATTTAACAGACATCTATAGAATATTTTATCCTAAAACAAAAGGATATAACTTCTTCTCAATACCTCATGGTACCTTCTCCAAAATTGACCATATAATTGGTCACAGATCAGGCCTCAACAGATACAAGAGAATTGAAATAATTCCTCATATCCTATCAGAGCACCATGGACTAAATCTGCTCCTCAATAACAACATACACAATAGAATTTTCCACACATGGAAGCTTAACAACACACTACTCCATGATAACTTGGTCAAGGAAAAAATACAGAAAGAAATTAAAGACTTTCTTGAGTTTAATGAAAATGAAGCCACAACATGCCCAAACTTATGGGACATGATGAAAGCAGTCCTAAGAGGAAGACTCATAGTTTTAAGTGCCTACAAAAAGAAACTGGAGAGAGCATACACCAGCAATTTGATAGCACATCTGAAAGCTCTA
>NW_022196904.1:1126311-1154064 GCF_008632895.1 Mastomys coucha
GGCAGGAAATAATCAAACTCAGGGCTGAAATCAACCAAATAGAAACAGAAAGAACTATACAAAGAATCTACCCAACTAGGACCTGATTCTTTGAGAAAATCAACAAAATAGATAAACCCTTAGCCAGAGTAACTAGAGGGCACAGAGACAGTATCCTAATTAACAAGATCAGAAATGAAAAGGGAGACATAACAACAGACACTGAGGAAATCCAAAAAATCATGAGATCCTACAACAAAAGCCTATACTCAACAAAACTGGAAAAACTGGATGAAATGGACAATTTTCTAGACAGATACCAGGTACCAAAGTTAAATCAAGACCAGATCAATGATATAAACAGTCCCATATCTACTAATGAAATAGAAACAGTCATTAATAGTCTCCCAACCAAAAAAAGTCCAGAACCAGATGGGTTTAGTGCAGAGGTTTATCAAACCTTCAAAGAAGACCTGATACCAATACTCCTCAAACTATTCCACCAAATGGAAACGGAAGATACTCTACCCAATTCATTCTATGAAGCCACAATTACTCTGATACTTAAATCACACAAAGATCTAATGAAGAAAGAAAACTTCAGACCAATTTCCCTTATGAATATTGATGCAAAAATACTAAATAAAATTTTGCAAACCAAATTAAAGAACACATCAAAACAATCATCCACCATGATCAAGTAGGCTTCATCCCAGGGATGCAGGGATGGTTCAATATATGGAAATCCATCAATGTAATTCACTATATAAACAAACTCAAAGAAAAAAAACCATATGATAATCTCATTGGATGATGAGAAAGCATTTGACAAAATCCAACATCCCTTCATGATAAAAGTCTTGGAAAGATCAGGAATTCAAGGCCCATACCTAAACATAGTAAAACTAATATACAGAAAACCAGTAGCCAACATCAAACTAAATGGAGAGAAACTTGAAGCAATCCCACTAAAATCAGGGACTAGACAAAGCCGCCCACTTTCACCCTACCTATTCAATATTATACTTGAACTCCTAGCCAGAGCAATTAGACAACAAAAGGAGATCAAAGTGATACGAATTGGAAAGGAAGAAGTCAAATTATTACTATTTGCTGATGATATGATAGTATAATTAAGTGACCACAAAATTACCACCAGAGAGCTCCTAAACCTGAAAAACAACTTCAGCAAAGTCGCTGGATATAAAATTAACTCAAGCAAATCAGAGGCCTTCCTCTACACAAAGGATAAACAGGTTGAGAAAGAAATTAGGGAAACAACACCATTCACAATTGTTAAAAATAATATAAAATACCTTCGTGTGACTCTAACTAAGCAAGTAATGGATCTATATGACAAGAGCTTCAAGTCTTTGAAGAAGGAAATCAAAGAAGATCTCAGAAAATGGAAAGATCTCCCATGCTCATGGATTAGCAGGATTAATATAGTAAAAATGGCCATCTTGCGAAAACAATCTACAGATTCAATGCAATGCCCATCAAAATTCCAGCTCAATTCTTCACAGACTTGTAAAGAGCAATCTGCAAATTGATCTGGAATAACAGAAAACCTAGGGCATTTTTTGTTTTTTGTTTTTGTTTTTTGGGAGGGGAAATTGGGAAAGGAGAAATCATATGACATGTAAATAAAGAAAATATCTAATGAAAAAAACCTAGGGTATTGAAAACTATTTTCAACAATAAAAGAACCTCTGGTAGAATCACCATCCCTGACCTTAAACTTTAGTACAGAGCAATTGTGATAAAAACTGTATGGTAGTGGTACACTGACAGGCAGATGGATCAATGGAATAGAAATGAAGACCCAGAAATGAGCCCACACACCCGTGTTCACTTGATCTTTGACCAAGGATCTAAAACCATCGAGTGGAAAAAAGACAGCATTTTCAACAAATTGTGCTGGCTCAACTGGCAGTTAGCATGTAGAAGAATGCAAATTGATCCATTCCTTTCTCCTTGTACAATGCTCAAGTCCAAGTGGATCAAGGGCCTCTACATAAAACCAGATACATTGAAACTAATAGAAGAGAAAGTAGGGATCACGTCAGATATTGTGTTATACTCACGAATAGATGACTGGTATGGTAAAAAAAAAAACGCTTCTCTAAGGCAGAGGATACTGTCAATAGTACAAAACAGCATCCAACATATTGGAAAAAGATCTTTACCAATCCTATATCTGATAGAGAGCTAATATCCAATATATACAAAAAAGTTAGACTCCAGAGAACCAAATAATCCTATTAAAAATGGGATACAGAGCTAAAGAAAGAATTCTCAACCGAGGAATACTGAATGGCTGAGAAGCACCTAAAGAAATGTTCAACATCCTCAGTCATCAGAGAAATACAAATCAAAACAACCCTGAGATTCCACCTCACACCAGTCAGAATGACTAAGATCAAAAACTCAGGTAACAGCAGGTGCTGGTGAGGTTGTGGAGAAAGAGGAACACTCCTTCATTGCTAGTGGGATTGCAAGCTGGTGCAACCACTCTGGAAATCCGTTTGGCAGTTCCTCTGGAAATTGGACACAGTACTGCCAGAGGACCCAGCTATACCACTCTTAGGCCTATACCCAGAAGATGCTCCAACATGTAATAAGGACACATGCTCCACCATGTTCATAGCAGCCTTATTTATAATAGCCAGAAACTGGAAACAACCCATATGTCCCTCAACAGAGGAATGGATATACATTTACACATTGGAGTACTACTCAGCTATTAAAAACAATGAATTTATGAAATTTGTAGGGAAATGGATGGTTCTGAATATCATCCTGAGAATATCATCCTGAGTTAGGTAACCCAATCACAAAAGAACACACATGGTATGCACTCTCTGATCAGTGGATATTAGCCCAGAAGCTAGGAATACCCATCATACAATTCACAAACCACAAGAAACTCAAGAAGAAGGAAGACCAAAGTTTGGATGCTTCATTTCTTCTTAGAAGGTGGAACAAAATACCCATGGAAGGAGGTTCAAACTATGGAGCAGAGAACAAAGGAAGGACAATCTAGAGACTGCTCCACCTGGGAATCCTTCCCATATTTAATCACCAAATCCAGACACTATTGTGGATGCCAGCAAGTGCTGGCTGACAAGAGCTTGATATAGCTGTCTCCTGAGAGGCTCTGACAGTACCTGACTAATACAGAAGTAGAGGCTCACAGCCATCCAATGGTCTGAGCACAGAGTTCCCAATGAAGGAGTTAGAGAAAAGACCCAAGGAGCTGAAGGGTTTACAACCCCTTTTGATGAGCAACAATATGAACTAACAAGTACCCTCAGAGCTCCCAGGGACTAAACCACCAATCAAAGAGTACACATGGTTGGACTTATGGCTCCAACTGCATATGTAGCAGAGGATGGCCTAGTCAGTCATTAATGGGAGGAGAGGTCCTTGGTCGTGTGAAGGTTCTATGCCCCAGTGTAGGGGAATGCCAGGGCCAGGAAGCACATGAGGGTGGGTTGGTGAGCAGGGGGCGGGGGGAGGGAACAGGTCTTTTTTATTCATAGGGGAAACCAGGAAAGAAAATATCATTTGAAATGTAAATAAAGAAAATATCTAATAAAAAGATAAAAAAAATAAAAAAAGAGAAGAAGAAGAAGAAGAAGAAGAAGAAGAAGAAGAAGAAGAAGAAGAAGAAGAAGAAGAAGAAGAAGAAGAAGAGGAAGAAGAAGAAGAGGAAGAAGAAGAAGAAGAAGAGATATCTAAGAGGACAAGGAAGAGCAGGAATAAATTATTAACAGCAGGAAAATTTACAGGCAGATTGTAACAAATAATGATGAGAAATGGCATCAAGGAACAACATAAAAGATCTCATAAGGTTTCTGTGTATGGCACTAAGCTTGCCAATGTCGTTGCCCATTACTCCCAAATCCCTTTCTCCAGAGAGTACTCTTACATGCTGAAAAAGTCTCCAAAGACACTCCACCAAGACCTAGTCCTGGGTGCATTCCACATCTGTATCACATGATGGAGTGTGATCCATTTTGTCCCATCATCTATTTGCTTGAGCTGAGTTTGATAAAGTTTCTTTATTATGCTGTCACCATGACAATCTCCCACTGAACCACCCTAAGATAATAATGAGGGCCTTTAATGTGTCTTCACCCAGAGAGTGTTAGGAGTCCTCGTTCTTCATAAGCACCAACCTCACCTACTGAAAAACCCCTAATTGTGAGTCTATGTTATCGCCATGTGGAAGAATGGAGAGAATAAAGACTGACTCCAAATTTATCTACTCTGAGATGCAATTTTCACTATAATTTCACCTTGCTTTCCTCTCTCTCTTTACTTTGCTATAGTAGTCCACCCTTCTTTCATGTCGTCTGAGGACATAGGAAGACTAGTATACACAGTTTTAAATAATATTCCTTCTGAATGTTCTAGACTTCTTTCTTTGCCCTTTCACAAAATGACATCAAAGCAAGAAGCCTCTTGGGACTCCAATGTTAAGATATAAATAAGAGGTGAGATAACGTTAACTCTCTGGGAAGCTCAAGCATGGAGAAGAGAAATGAGCCACAGACCCAAGAACTAGCCAACTGTGAGGAATCCTGAAGTGATATTTGTCCCCTAATCCATTTACAGACTTTATGTGCCTCCTTCCCCAGATCTCCTAGTAATCTAGTGTTTCTAGTGCCTACCTAATGTAAGGTCAAAAGGACATGAAGAGCTAGGCTCATCAGGAGTTGAGAGTAAGAGCAGAATGGAAGTCAAGTGCTGGATTGTCCTACACTAGTGTGCAGGCCATCTCTTTCTTCTGGGCTTTCTCTGAGAAGTGTGTGTTTAATGTATTTATAAAGACTCATTTCTAAAAATATAATCACTGACACTTCCTAAAATTGTATGCTTCTGGTCTCCTCTTCAAGTTTAATTCCATGGGGATTTTTCCTGGGTGATAACTTATTGTGAGAATTTTGGCATTGTGATCAGATTATCAATAAGATAAAAATTAATGTATTTCTCCAAACATAGAACTCATTACCATTTGTGGTAGTTTGAATATGCATGGCCCAGGGCAAGTAGCACTGTTAGGAGCTGTGGCCTTGTTGGAGGAAGTGTATTGCAGTAGGGGGTGGGTTTTGAGGTCCTACGATCAGGCTTTGACCAGTCAGTGTAGAAGACAGTCTTCTCCTGGCTGCCTTGAAATTAAGATGTAGAACTCTCAGCTTCTGCTCCAGCAACAAGTTTATCAGGGCAATTCCATGCTTCCCATCATGATGAAAATGGGACGAACCTCTGAAACTGTAAACCAGTCCCAAATAAACAGTTGTCTTTATAAGAGTTGACTTGGTGAAACACTTGTTGACAGGAACCTGGTATAGCTGTCTCCTGAGAAGCCCTGCCAGCTCCTGATTAATGCAGATACAGATACAATTAACAATCAGACTAAGCCCAGGTATCCTAATGGAAGAGTTAAGGGAAGAAATGAAGGAGCTGAAGGGGATTGCAATCCATATCAACAATACCAACTACCTGGATCCACCACCAGAGCTCCCAGGGACTAAACCACCAACCAAAGAGGGATCCATGGCTCCAGCTACATATGTAGCAGAAGATGGCCTTAACTGGCATCAATGGGAGGGAAAGACTTTGGTCCTGTGGAGGCTTGATGCCCCACCATAGGGAGATGCTAGAGCGGTGAGGCAGAAGTGGGTGGGTTAGTGAAGGAGCATGCTCATAGAGGCAAAGGGGTGGGGGGATGTAATGAGGGGCTTGCAAAGGGAAGACTGGGAAAGGGGACAACAGTTGAGATGTAAATAAATAAAATAACTAATTTTTAAAAATGTTGCCTTGGTCATGGTGTCTCTTCACAGCAATGAAACCCTAAGAAACCATTTTGCCTTCTTTTACTATTTTACCTAATTTTATTTGTAGATTTGTAAGTAAGTAGCATAGTGGCGACTTTTTGTAGCACAAATTTCTCTATAAATTTATGACAAACCATTTTGGAATGAATTAAGAAATTATCTATTTACTGTCACCACTATTATCCAGCTTTACATTTAAGTACAAGGCTGTTTCTGGATTTTAAACTCTATTACTGTATTTTAAAACTATTAGTTTTGTAATGCTGTGTGTCACACCTACATTACTGACCACACATGTCAGGCAAGTGCTATACGAATGAGATATACTCCAACCTCACTACCTGTTACTGTTCATGCAATACTTCATAATGAGTATATGTGCCATCTCTTCTCATAGCTGATCTCTGTGTTGTTGCAATGTTATATTTTGTTTAAAAGTTTAAAAGTTAGGTTATCATTTTAGAATATTGTATTCTTTTCCAGAAAAAAAAACTATACATGCTCCATATCTGAATTTTATTACAGGGTAGCTGGCTCAGTATGGGCCTTAAGACCTTGCTATAGTTGGCAGTAACAAATGCTGTGTTTAGTTTGACACTGACTTATTAACAGGGTTATGGTAGAATGACCTTCTCTCTGATTGATGAGTGTCTATAATTGTGCCATTCTTTGCCTTCGGCCCTTTCTTAATTAGGGTTTCTATTGCTATGATAAAACACCCTGGCCAAAAAACAAGTTAGGGAGGAAAGGGTACATTTGACTTACACTTTCATGTTCATCATCGAAAAAAGTCAGGAGAGGAATATAAACAAGCGAGGAACCTGGATGTAGGAGCTGGTACAGAGGTTATAGATGGGTGCTGCTTACTGGATTGTACCCCATAGCTTGCTCATCCTGCTTTCTTATAGAACCCAGCTCCACTAGCCCAGGGATGGTCCTCTTCCATCAATCACAAATTGTGAATATGTCCTACAGCTGGATTTTATAACAGTGTCTTCTCTATTGAGGTTCTCTCCTTTCAGATAACTCCAGTTTATCTGTCAAGTTGGGATAGGACTAGCCAGCACAAATGCTTTTCATGATTCCTTTGAGTTGGTGACTATATGGTGCATTCTTATGTCTTATGTCTTCTTTTTTACTTCTGTTACTACATCTACCACCAAGACTGCATACTCCATAGTACCCAAAAAGTTTCAACTTAATGCCCTTCCAGGGCATCTAAAGTCTACAAAGACCTGCTTATTAGAGAAAATGCAGAACAAATCTAGATACTCTCACCTGTGATCTTGATGTTCAGGACATTACTGGAATCTGACCATTCGTATGGTTGATGACTGACAGAATCATAGCATCTGTAGGTCCCAGCATGTGCCGAAGTCACAGGTGCTATGGAGATGTCAGCATGGAAGACTCTATCATAAGGCTAACTTTAAATTGTAATTCCAAAGACTGGGTGGACTAATACTCACATATGATAAATCTGTCTTTCACCTTGAACAACTGTGTAATTGCATTTGCTATCAGCTGAGCATGTGCTCATGTCCACTGGGCATTACTTGCTAGACATTTATTTTTACCTTGCTGAAATTGTGCTTTGCAGTGAAAAGTATGTTTGGGCATGATTGACCCAGTGTGAGGTGGAAAGGAAGAAGGAAATTATGAGAGGCTTGTGTAAAGATGAGGCTTATATAAAGTTGATGTTATGATTTCTTTAAATAAAATAACCAATAATATCACTGCTCAGGTAGCCAGGCTTATGATTGTATAAACAAGGACAGCTAAAGCTATTCAGAGGCAGTTGCTTGAGCTTCAACAGATGGTCAATGTCTTCACTTGCACCACCAATGCCCTTTCCCTGTCTTAGGATCTGAACCTGCTGAAGCTAAGTCCTCCAGCATGGGACTGACACTGAAGGGTCACATGCTCTCCAATGTGCAAGATGGGTCTTGGGCATGCAGACAGAGAGGGCTTTTCAGAATCCACTCTGCAGAAAAGGAGACCCAGTTTTGGAAAAGAAAAGAGAGAAGCAATCCTTTTATGTATTCAGCATCCCCTCTCCTTTCCCTATTCCCAAGGTTATTCCTGGCTAGTAGTGCTCAATGCAATGAATTGGGACCATCCACCACACAAGCATGCATTTCTACAACAAAAGTGTGAGGTTTGTCTGAGAAATTTTATCAAGCACTTCATCATCAAGGACTCAATACTTTTGACAACATAATAACATCTCTCTATAAAAAGAAGAGTCAGAAAAAGGTCCTAGTTTAGAACTCAATACTATCATTGCCAAGTGGACATAGTATTAAAATGACTACTAAGTGGCTTGTTGCCTCATTCATAGAGCAAAACATTTCTCAACTATCTTTAGAGAAATTTCTCTTTGCAATAGATAGAAATCAACACAAGGACTCCTTCCTTCCCTGCCCTCCCTGCCTCCCGAAATACTGGTCAACAAGCCAAGAACTAAATTCTGCAGAGTTCTCAACCCCAAATCAGACATTTCTATCTCACCATAAGACTCAGGGATGTTTGTGAAAGAGGTGGTGAAAAGATTGTAAGAACCAGAGGTGATGGATAACTTTAAGGAAACAGTGTTTTACAAACACAAGATGGCAGATGCATATATGAACTCAAAGATATTGTCACAGCATACAGAAGACCTGAGCAAACTTCAACTGGACAAAATACAAGCATAGGCAAGGGAGGAAGACATCAAATCCTACCATTAGCTGAAGATATATTAGCATTTGACGGCTGCTGTGAGAAAGAATATCAGTTTACTTTTCATGATATGATGCTTGATAGGTTGACCAACCCCAAGGCATTTAGTGTTTTGATTATAATGTGCCAAGAAGGCTTTTTTCCTGATACAGTCTATTTGGTTCTCTGTATGTTTCTTCTACCTTTATGGACATATCCTTGTTTAGGTTAGGGTAATTTTCTTCTATGATTTTGTTTAAAATAATTTCTGAGTTTCTTCTCATTTCCCTATTCCTATTATTCTTAGGTTTAGTCTTTTCATAGTGTCTCACATTTCATAAATGATTTTTGCCAGGAGTTTGGTTAAGGGGAAGAGTGATTTTTGTTTGTTCGTTTGTATGTATGTATGTGTTTATGTATGTATGTATGTATGAATGAATGAATGAATGAATGTATGTATGTTTAGATTTTCACCTATATATCTATTTCTTCTATCTTGATTCAATATCTGAGATTCTTCTCTTCCATTGCTTGGATTCTTTTGTTGACATATGCATCTGAGATTCCTGTTTGAGTTCCTAATGTTTTCATTTCCAGATTTCCTTCAGTTTGGGTTTTCATTGTTGATTGTATTTCCACTTTCAGGACTTGAACTCTTTTATTCATTTCCTTCAGCTCTTAATATTTTCATAGATTTCATTAAGGGATATATATTACTTTTTTCTTTGGGGACCTCTATCATATTCATAAAGGATGTTTTAAAGTCATTTTCTTGTGCTTCAGGTATGTTGCAATATGTTCAGGGAATGCTATGGTGGGGTTAATGTGCTCTAATGGAAACATATTGTCCTGATTGTTATTGATTATGTTTTTATACGGATGTCAGAGCAGTCAGTTTAGAATTAGTATAATTCTAGGTGTTGCTGTCTTGTCTTTGTTGTGTGGCTACCTTGTTCCTTGGTTTCTGTTGATCCCTCTGGTTCTCAGGAGGGTTTAGTAGCTTTTTGTTTTGTGGTGGGGAATTTTTCTGGGATCTTGACACTAGGGTTTCTAAGAAAAATGTATTTCTATGTATTGAGAACTGAGACAGGAATGAGGATTGCTAGGGGGAGACTAAGGGGATCAATAGAAGGGAGGAAATTGTGATGTTCCACTAGAATCTGCTTAGTTTTCTGGAAATAAGTTCAGATATTGAGGAGATATCACAATAGGTAGTCTGCTACAGATCTGTGAATGTAACTGGGAGATTGAATTGGGAGGAGAAGAAGAAAAGTGAAGATCTGAAACTTGCCTACTTGCTTCATGGGTCTACTTGTTTCTTTGTCAGGTGGGTTCACTGGAAGTGCCTGCTGGAGATGGGGCTTGTTATTAAGATAAGTGGGAAGGAAGTTTGGGGAATGAAATCTGGGTGATCTGCTGAAGATAGGGGCAGAGAAGAGTGGAAGGGGGCAGCATGTGGTTTGTTACATTGCTGGGGGTGAGACTGGAAAATAAGATTGGGTTTGGAAGAGAGGAGAGATAGGTAAAGATCTGAGGTTAGTCTTCCTTCCTCCCTGGCTAGAGGACAAGGCATCTCTTATAAGAGAAAATATTTAACTAGGGACTTGCTTAAAATTCAGAGTGTTATTTCACCATCATTATGGCAGGGAGTGTGGCAGCACACAAGCATGGTGCTAGAGAAGTAGCTGAGAGCTCACATCTGATCCAGAGAAAGAAAGAGGGCCTGACATGGATATTTGAAACTCCAAATTCCAACCCCAGTGACAAACCTCATCCAACAAGGTCCCACCTACTAATCCTTCCCAAACTGTTCCCCTCAGGGCATCCAGTAGCAGTCAGGAAAGGGAAGACAAAGCCCAGAACAGGGGCTGAACCCAGTTTGATTGTAAGTGAGTGCTGAGAGAATGAGGGGCCTGGAGGAGAAGACTTCTCTGAGAGATTTAGATACAGGCCTCCCCTGCAGTGATCCTCGATAAAGAGATGATCCTTGCTTGTTCTTACTGCTTTATTTGATTGCAGATGTGAATTCATACACTTTACTCAGGTAAACCAGGAACTAAATACCATTTGCAGCAAGGAATGCTCAGGAAGGGAAATTCATTGGCTGAAAGGTCAGGGGCTAGATAACTCATTGCCATGGAGAACTCCAAATGCTTATGCTACATGACTGATTTGCCTTGGTCCTTTCAGTGGGGTGTCATGGTTACCTGTTCCAGAGTATATACAGAAATGGATAGGGAGTGGCTCTACTCCTGCCGATCTCAAGTCTCTGAGATTTCTGTAGTCTGAGCTCACTTAATCTTATCAGTTCTTATGCCTGTCTGGGAAGAAGGTCCCCCGTGCTTTCCAGAAGGAGTGTCTCAAGCCTGATCAGATGTGAGCACAGACTCAGCAAGGCAAAGCATCAACTGTTCTGAGAAGTAAAGTGGACAAGCATGTTCTTGATCCACCTCACAGACCCCCTCGTGTATATTCTGAGGTTTTATTTTAAGGCAATGGATAATATTTAATAAAAGAAACATGAATATGCTGCTCTTCTTTTCTGGTTTATTTATGCTTTGTTTTTGAGACAAAATTTTCATGTAGCCTGTATTAGCTTCAAACTTGCTATGTATTTTAAGATAACCCTGGAATGCTTAGCTCACTGCCCTCACCTCCAAAGTGCTGGGGTATATTGATAGTTCACCATGATATAATTTTAAGAATAATATTAACCGAAATGATATGCTCATCATGATTCTAAGTGATGTGTGTGGATGTCCTAACATAAACTTTAACTCATAAGTACATTTATTGTTGAGTGTGTCCGGACAGATTCACTTTTTTCCCTTTGCTACAATGAAGAATTTGCAAAGGTATTCTATGCTGTCATTATCTCAAGAAGAAAACTAAAAGAATGTACCAGACCCCTTGAAGCTTGAGTTAAAGGCAGTTATAAACCACTCAAATGGGTGCTAAGATCTAACCTATGTCCTCTTAAAGAGTAGCAAGTGTTCTTATTTCCTGTGTACCCAGAAGCCACTGCTGGGAGTCAGGAGTGGAGATCACCAGTCCACACTTCCCCTCAGGGTATCCACATACCACTAAAATATCTTTTCAGCCACTCAACAATTAATTTCAATTTAATTTATTTTTTATTTTTTACTTGATTGTGTTTTGCTTGTATGTTTGTCTGTAAACCACATGTGTGCCTGGTATCAGTTAAAGGCAGAAGAGGGCATCATATCCATGGAACTGGAATAAGAATTTAAAGTGCCTTTTTGGTGATAAGACTCAAACCCAGGTCCTCTAGAAGAGCAGGCAGTACTCTTAACCACTGAGCAACCTCCCAAGCCATTCAATAGTTATTATAGAATTGATTAAATGGAGTCCTGTAACCAAAAATCAGAAAGGATTTGAATAGATATAAATATTCAATTGTATATGAAAGATTAGAGAGTCTCTTTACTCTCAAGGATAAGCTCAGGCAGAAAAAGATTCCAAAAGATATTTTATTCATCTGAAACCAAACAGGAGCAACAATATCAACACTTACAGAATTAAAATAATTTTGGTCCAAAGGTATGGAAAGATAAATATGTATAACATAACAAAAACTATCAACTCATTGTGGGGAATACAAATGCTAAGGCTAGTGATATATGGCAGTTGGGCAGTAGATTGTGACATGAAGGTTAAGTTTCTGATTCCCATCAGGCAGATTCAAATGATGAGTGATAGGAGTTAGATGCCAAGGAGTTAGATGGTAAGTTCCTCTGCTTGTGCATAAGGGGGCAGTCCCACACACTGGGCACAACTGGGAGATTTGACAACTTAACCTACCCACACCAATAAATTTTATTCTTTTGAAGCCATTGGTTCTTCCCTCTTTTTTGGGACAGAGTCTCTCTGTGTAGTCCTGGAACTCACTACTTAGAAAAGGATAGCCTTGAACTCACAGAGAATCATCTGTCTCTGCTTCTCGAGTGTTGGAATTAAAAGTGTGGTGTTCACCAGCATGCTTGGCAGATGGGCAGGTGTGCTTCTCATTGGAGACAATTTCTCCCACACTCAGAATTCCCTAGCTGCCTATCGTTCTTTGCAAACATACATTTTTTTTGGTTTTCCTGAAACTCACTCTGTAGACCAGGCTGGCCTCGAACTCAGAAATCCGCCTGCCTCTGCCTCCCAAGTGCTGGGATTAAAGGCATACACCACCACCGCCCAGTGGCAAACATACATTTTTCAAAAGTAAAAATCATTTCTATACATCTTGCAGGAAACTCACTTTATCTTTAAGGACGTACATAGGTAAGAAGTTAAGAGATGAAAAAGGAGTCACAAGGCAAGAAAGATGTGAGGGGGGTTCAGGAAAGCTCCTGACTATGAAATCACACATTTAAGAAAATCTTCAACATAAATGTCTAACTCCAAAGAGAGAGTGTGTTACGCCATCACTACTTCCTAATGTGAGATGGAGAGTAATCCCCGGCAAGAGTCTTTATCCATTGAGCTACGGACCAATATGAGCCGTTTGCCTTCTAGGGGCTAATATTAGGCTCGGTGCCATTGATCATGTTCTCCTGGGGAGCCTAAGGTCTGGGGACCTTCATTGACTATGCCAAGCTTCTCAAATAACTGCCCACAGGGCCAGCAAAACTATCCCATCCATGGTCATATAGACATCATTCCAAACTTTGTAACTCTGGAGGGTGGAGACTAAAAGAAAAATGATAAGAGTGGTTACTCACAGGTGGGCAGTACCCATGCTAGGAATCTTGAAACAAGTTATTTGTTCACTTGTAGTTAGAAGTCATCATCATGGATGTCACATGCCTGTTTTCATGTGGCTTATTCTAAAAGCAGTCAATTTCAGTATCTGTCAGGACTTAGAAGATAAGGATGAAAGAATGTGCAGCTTCTCCTTCCCTTTGGGCTGGCTCTGGCATTGTGAGATCTTTATCTGACTGCCCCATCATTCAGAGTGCCCTTGAACTTCTTCACTTGGTTCTCTTTGCCTGAATTCCAGCAGTCTGAGATCACTGGGGGCATACCCAGACACAATAGCAAATAAGTCCCAGGGAGAGGTCAGCAGGAAAACTCACAGCAGCGATTAGACTCAGCTCTAAGTTGGAAGACAAAGTTAACTCCTTTGAGTACCTCAAATGTCCCAAGAGTAAAATGAAGGTATACACCCCTGCTGCCTTACAAGAACATGGTGAGATTGCAGGGCCTGGTGAAAAATAGTCAGTAAAGGTGGAAACTGGGACACATGGTGTGGACATTCCAGCACCTGTATCCTGCCCCCTGATCTGGACTGGATAGAGAGGAAGAGTTTGGAAATTGTAGGAGCTTTGGTTCTCTGCTCTGTTTATCCATCCCTTTGTCTCTTTGTTCACTGTAGTGTTCCATCCCCCATCTCATAATTTCAAACATCTGTGTCTGAAGTTTGGTTGGTACCATCAATATGGATGACATTAGAAAGACCATCTTTCCTCCTTGAGACAAAATGGATGGACCGTGTTAGCCTTCCCCTAAGTATTCTCATCCTTGCTCATACTGCATGGTTTTCATGTCAAGCACAGAGTGCACAGTGATGAGGATCAGGATCCCAAGTGTTGGGTGGGTTGCATGGGGGATTTCAGATCCACTGTATCCCTCCCTCTGTACTGCCTTTCTGTGATGTTAATGGTCAATACTGCAGTATGTTCTGTACCTGTTGAGAGCTCAGGTCATAGGGCTTGTGGTATTAGAAAGTGTCTCCTTTCTAATACCAAACATAAGCACTGAAAACATATATACAAGTAACATTTATGCAGGCTAAGCAGGTTAAATTTATAAATATATGTATATAAACATATGTACATAATAAGACAATGAAATATCCCAATTATGAGCTGAGAGCCCTTTTCTACAGACCAAAATGCACTGAGACTCTATGGGACATGTGCTTATGAGAAGAGCTTTTTGCACTGCCCAGTTTACAAACATTGAGATAGTTCTGATATAGTCCTGGCTTCTTAACTACAATGCTAGGCTCCTGTGGTCCATTTATGGTACAGAAGAGGAGCTCAGTGTATACATCAGAGTGACCTTGTAGATTCATCCCCAACAACTTTGAGTCACCTATCGCATCTTCCTTTTTCTTTTCTGAGGGACCTCCTCTGCTTTCTCTCATGGTGCTCATGTCCATAATGCCTATGATCTCAGGATGGTCACTAAGATGTGAGATCTTCTTCCATGGGGTCTCTGTCCAATAGTCTGCTATCCCTTCTCTCTCATTTCCCTCAAGTCTGGAGACATTATTCAATAGGTGAACCTTCCCTTCACTTTGTCCCAGGGGTATAGAGTTCTGTGACTATCTACTCTTGCCCTTCTAGGCAGATGGTATCTCTTTCAAGGAGCCCAATGACACTCTCTGAATATCCTCCCCTACATCAGTCAAGGGAACTGGTAGGTGGGGCTTCAAGTGAATGTTTCTCTCCTTTGCTTAGTTTAACCCCACCAAGGTGCTCTAGCCTAGCACTGCACTGGGCACTCCGCACAGGGCACTCTGCACTGGGCACTCTGCACAGGGCATTCTGCACAGGGCACTCCAATGAGGGCACTGAGAATGTCTTCACTAGACTTGGGAGCTCCCTGAATCTTAGTACATGTCAACATCCAGCCTCAGCATGCAGAGGGTCCTGAGAAAGGCAGGAATGGGAGCAGTGCTGATTCAATAGTGACTCAGGGTCAGTAATAGATGCAAGCTGCCAGTTCAGGTACTCTCTCTGTTCTCTGAAGATGCTCATCATTCATCCTTATTCTCCTTCCTGACCAGCGAGCCTAAACCAGTCTTTGATCACTGTTAGTAATTTTAAAAAACTTTTAAATGTACATAAACTCTATGAATCCTGGATCAAGAGTTCCAGTCCTGTTTCCTTAGAGCAGAAACTAAACACAAAGAAAAATCACATTTTCTTATAGGTTTACACAGCCCGTTCTTCACAGGTAGCTCTTGCAGTTTCTTGGTACAGCAGACAGCAGTCTTTGGTAACTATTTTCATGTAAGAACAGAAAGATGACAGACTACTAAAATTAAAATGATTCCTTACAAAGTTTTAAATATATGTAAGTAAAGAGGTTAGCACTCTCTAATATCTTTCCAGGCATTATCATCTCCAATTCTTCAAATAGCTAGGAGAACAAAGCATTAATTTTTTATATGCTTCTATGTCATCTTTTAATCCTCTAATCTTCGTTTCCTCATCCTAGCAATTCCACAGCCTTGTGTACTCTCTTCTAGTAACATTTGTTCCTAAATCATACATAAATTCCTATTTTTTCTATCCATACATTTTCCTCATGAGACCTCTTTAACTCTCTATCCCCAAGTTGATGTCCCCAAGTTCACCCTACCTAATTAGTGCAGCAGTCACTAGACCAGAGGGTACATGTGTCTCTTCGTGATTCCAAACTCAAGACCAAGTCTGGCAATGAACTATTTCTACAAAGAACCATGTAGGCTTTTATGGCCCTTTTGGTTGTCTAGATCCTTTCCCATGGCCCTAAAGGCCAAGCAGAAGGCCTGTTCCTCATCCTCCCCAGCCTCATGGCATCCTCCATCCCTCATCCCTGACAGCCGCGTCTGTTTCATTTACAGATGTTTCATTCATTGGCATGGTTAGCTCTGAGTAATGGGGAAGTATATTCCCCAGAAAGAAAGACTGGAAGTCGAATAGTAAAGACAGCAAATAAGCTCCAGGTCAACAGCAACCATTATCTCACGTGAGTATCATGGGAATCAGTTCCCTGGCGATGCTCCAGGGGCAGGAACTGTGTCACATCTCCCCTTAGGCAGCCATGCCAAACCCAGCAGATACTCATATCAAGTGGATGGAGGTTGGAGAAAGAAAGGTCAAAGCCAAATTTGTTTTGTTCTTATGCCTTGTCCCTGCTCCCTCCTCCTTTCCTTCTTCCCTCAAAAATGGAAAAATTTTCTCCTTATGTATAATTTCTCTCCTGCCTTCCCCAGCTGCCTTGCTACTTGCACTGATCATGCTGAATGAGACATGGTTCTGCTCAGAGTTTGCGGGCTGGCAGGAGTTGTGGCTCCACAGGTCTTATCTGTCAGTGCTGCTGTTTCTGCTAAGAGCCACTCTGCCTCCTGGGCACCTCTACCCACATGACTCTGGGAGGACCCATGGAGATCATGTTGAAAACTGATAAAATACAGACACAGACATGGAGAGGAAATGGATATTATGATACAGGCTGACATCGTAGGATAATATGAAAAAAAGAGCAGGGTTGGAAAGCAGATACCCAGAGAAATTAACCATGGCGTGTACTTAGCACACATAAAACAATTTGAGGCTGGGCACCTACCTCTGAGCCTGAACAGAGGCTCCTAGCAGAAGAGGCACAGCCTGACTGGTTCAGGACAGCCAGTCATCCTGCCTCTGGGACCCTTAGACCTGCCTTCTTTCGTGACTTGAAGATGATCCCCTTAGACCTGCCTCCTTTCGTGACTTGAAGATGATCCCTTGTGTTCCCACAGTAGGGGAGAGGGTTGTGCAGCATGGAGAACATCACAGAAAACTATGGCCTAATGGATGATCCCTGATGAGACACTAATCAACTAATAATTAATTTATTAATTAATTCAAAAGACTCTATGTAGCCCTGGTCTTCCTGGAACTCACGATATAACCCAGGCTGGCCCAGAGATCCACCTGCCTCTGCCACCCGAGTGCTGCAATTAAAGACATGCACCATTACACCTGACATTTTGCTGTATTTTTAGTGTTTCTTCACATACATTACTAATATACAAGTTTCTTTTCTGTTCTTTTATTTAATGATTTTTTTCCTTTTATTGATTTTTTATTTTTTATTTTTTATTATTTTACTCATTTCCATTCCAAAGGTTGCCCCTCCCAGTCTCCTTTCCCTGAGGTCTTCACCTCTCCTCCCCTTTGCCTCTGAGACAATGTTCTTCCCTCCCATCTCCCAGGCATCTGTCCTTCTTGGGGCATCAAGCCTTTACAAAATTAGGCCATATTTATTTACTTACTTATTAATTTATGAAGTACAGTTCATAGTGATATTTATTTTTAATTTTGCATTAGATTTATTCATTTTATTTTTGTGTGAGTGTTTTGCCAGCATATCTGCACCATGTATATGCTAGGTGCCTGCAAAAATAAAAAATAAAAATAAAAGTGTAAGATTCAAGGTGATGCTTGCAGCTGTAGCTCCTGATTTCTTTCCTAGGTTTTCCACCTCCAAGGTCTCCTCTATTTGTCATTTATTTATTGTTTCTATTTCCAATTTTAGGTCTTGGACCATCTTGTTCAATTTCTTCACCTGTTTGATTGTGTTTTTCTGTATTTCTTTAAGGGATTTATTTGTTTCCTCTTTAAGGGCTTCTACTTGTTTGCCTGTGTTTTCCTGTATTATTTTAAGTGAGTTTGTTATATCCTTAAAGGCCTCTGTCATCTTCATAAGATGGGATTTCAGGTCAAAATCTTGCTCTTCGGGTGTGTTAGAGTACACTGGACTTGCTGTGGTAGGAGAAATGGATTCTGATGGTGTCAAATAACATTGACTTCTGTTGATTATGTTCTTGTGCTGGGTGGGGAAGGGGAGGGATGGGAAAATGGAACAGGATCATACATGTGGGAGACAGAAGAGAAGCCCAGAATGAATGAAAATATGCAGCTACAGGAGGTGAAGTTGGGGGAAACCTCTAGAAAGTCTCAGAGACCTGGAATGTGAGAGGCTCCCAGAACTCATTGGGAATGACCTTAGCCAAAATGCTCAACAGTAGGGAGATGGAACCTGGGGAAACCACCTCCAGTAGATAGCAGGACCCCCAGGGGAAGGATGGCGCCACCCATCCATCTCAAAATATTTAACCCAGAATTAGTACTGTCTAAAAGAAATGAAGAGATAAAAATGGAGCAGAATCTGAAGGAAGGGCCATTCACTGACCTTTCAAGCCCAACTTGGAATCCATCCCATGGGCAGGCACCAAACCCTGACACTATTACTGATGCTATGTTGTGCTTACAGGCAGGAGCCTAGCATGACTGTCCTCTGAGAGGCTCTACCAGCAACTGACTGAAAGAGATGCAGATACCTAGGGCCAACTAATGGGCTGAGGACAGAGACTCCTATGGAAGAGTTAGCATAAGGATTGAAGCAGCTGAAGGGGATGGCAACCCCATTGAGAGGCCAACAGTATCAACTAACCCAGACCCCTGGCAGTTCCCAGAAACTATACCACCAAACAAAGAGCATACATGGCAGGTCTGTGACCCCTGACATATGTAGCAGAGGACTGCGTTGTCTGGCCTTAGTGGGAGAGGATGCACCTAATCCTGTAGGGACTTGATGCTCCAGGAAAGAGATGCTGGAGGGATGAGGTTGGGGTGGGTGACTGATGGGGTGGGGGAGAGCACCCTCTCAGAGGCAAAGGGGGTGGGGGATGGTGAGGAGAACTCTGGGAGGGGGGCAGGCAAGGGAGGCAACATTTAGAATGTAAATAAATAATAATAAAATCATAAAGCTAGAAACCATAATGCATACTCAAATAACTCAAAGGTGGAGAGAGAGAGAGAGAGAGTCAGTCTTGACAAAGCATTATGAAACAAAAATACCGTCCAAAACCGGAGCTTCCCATTCTGGAAATGGGTTGCACCTATTTGGTGTGTTGGCCAAAAGAGCCCCATGGGAACCCCCAAACAACCAAGTCTATTTCGAAAGTTATTCGTTTCTCTCTACAAATGGACTATAGTGTATTAGTTCAGAACATCACACTTTCAAAGTTCATTAAACATGGAGGAGTTGAGCTAGTGATGACCTATAGCTTTCACCCATACTGACAAGTGTTTAAAGTACTATAAGGTACAGTGCACACTACAAAAGAAGAAAAGTAAACACCAACCTGAATACAAACCTTTGAATCTACAATGATACCTGCCTGCAAGAAGGACTAGTGCAATAGTGATACAAAACTTCTGGGACTAACCAACCAATATGTAATTGGCCCTCGAAGAACTGGTACCTTGCCTGACACTGTACACAGGGCCATGAGCCTGAGACTAGATATGCAAGAGATGTAAGGGAAACCTAAATACTAACGTTCTACTAAAGGACATAGAAATAAAATGATTTCTAACCAAAAATGTGTCAAATCCCCTAGAACTGGAGTTAGAGATGGTTGTGTACCACCACGTGGGTGCTGATGATTGAACCTAGGGCTTCTACAAGAGCAGTCAGTGCTCTTAACCACCAAGCTATCTCTCCTGTGCTGGTTATGTTTTCATGTGTGTATATCAATAGGTCTGCTCTCTGAATCCTACAAGTGACACCGTCCAATTTTCTCCTTGTGAGAAGGTTTATTATTGGGCATTTTTCAGGAAAGGGTTGTTTGTTTTAACAATCAGGTTTGGGAGTTAGGGAATGTCTGTTGTTGGTGATGGTTGGTTGGTTATTTTTTTTTTCTGCAGCCATGTGTATTTTGACCATCAAAATGAGACACTCTCATTCCCCCTAGTGGTCTTCTGAGTATTTTTCTTTTCCTTTCTCTTATTATAATAAGATAAAACAAAAAACATCACATCAAAGTTGGACAAGGCAAACCAACAGAAGAAAAAGGAGCCCACAAGAAGACAGAAGAATCAGAGATTCATTTTTTTCACATACTCAAGAGTTTCATAAATAACTAAACTGGAAGCCACAATATGTATACAGAATGCCTGGTACAGACCTGTGCAGGCCCTGTGCTTCCTGCTTCAGTTTTTGTAAGTTCATATGAGTATTTTTCCTTTTTAACTAATATTTTAAATTTATTTTTGAAATTCTCACAAATGTGAAAAATCAATGTTTGAAAATGATCCAGGTCTCCAATACCTCTTTCAAACTCCCTTCAGGTCTTACCATTGTAGGATTTGTCTCATACTGGACTTCATTCTTTTGGGGCAGATTCAGCTATTTTTTGAAACAGGGTCTCATTGTGCAGCTCTGGCTGGCCTGGAACATGATACTTACACAAGGCTGCCTAGAACTCACAAAGACCACCTGCCTCTGTCTCCTAAGTAGCAGGAGTAAAGCTGTGTGCCACCATGTCCTGCTATGTCCTGTTTTAAGTTACTACTGCTGTCACTATTGTTGTTGTTGTTAACTGGTCTCTGGCTCTAATTAGTGCTGACCATATGTGCATGGGTATGGGATCACTGACCCTGACCCTGGATAAGGGGTGTGGAGCAGAGATACTGACAAATGTAATCTCACAGTGATTCAGTGTTCTCCTGCTCCATGTGCATGAATATACTTGTGTACGAATGAGTGTGTGCATATTCGTATCTGTGAATCTCCCAGTGTATCATTGTATATAGGTGTGTGTAGATAGAATACCTCCCTCTACCAACCCTCAGCCTACCTTTCCCTTTCACTGCTCCTTTTCATTCCATTCCTGATCAACACACACCATCAAGAAACAGCAACCCAAAGTTCAGTCATCAGTGAATATGTTCAGGGCATCCAGTGGCAGTTGTGTTGAGTATTTGTGATGGGCTAAACACACAATGTGGCACCAGATCCTGATAGTTCACACTTAAGTATGCACAATCTTGGTCAATTAAGCATATATTTAAAGAAAGGGGAACCATATGCCCCCTTTTGTAGCCCCCATTTCTCCACTCATCTCTGAACAACAATGAAAACAGAGTTTGAGTCCTTACAGTCTATATATCCAAGGCTCACATGGACTGTAGATGCTCCATCTTCAAAAATACCCATGATATACTCCATAAGGCCTGGCACAGAGAAGGCACTCAGCTTTCAGCTGCATGAGTACATCCCAGTCAGAGTCAGCAATGAGATCCAAGGAAGCCTTTAGGACTCATTACACATCTGGGGATGTAATGGCAGCTGGACAGTTACAGTGCTGCTCATTAAATATTATGGGATGTGGATGGGTCTGAAGAAACAGCTAAAAGAGCTATCACTGTGTCTCTGGAAACAGCTAGGTAAGTGTAACTAGGGCTCTGAAAGTTACTGCAATACAGTCTTTCCAAGTGCTGATACTACCACATATACAATTCATCTCCTGGATGGGGAACAGGGACCAAGCTTTCCACATCAGGCTGATCTGAAGAGAAGGCCTTAGTGGCTTCTTCAGGCTTTTCCAATAGTAACCATGTTTGTCTCTAGGCTCAGTGTCTGATGATGGCTGCATATGTGCTGGACTCAGTCATGACATCTATCCTCTGTGAGGTCGCAGCTCCAACTGCCCTCTGTGTGAGGGAGTGATGGTCCAGCTGAGCATATGCCACATCCTGAAGGTCTCCTGCAACCGGGGTCTGCAAGAGAGGGGCCCAGGAGAGTTAAGGTAGCGAGGAGAGGGAGGATCTGTAGAATGAGAAGCTAACCGGCTTTATGAGTCTTAGCCGTGTTATGCTGTGGCTCTTTCCCAATGGTGTTGGGATTGGATTACATGGCCCAGAGACATGGCAAAAGTAGCCTCTACTCTCCCTTGTTTTGGATACTCTCTCTGGGGAAAAGTCAGATGTTATGGAGAGCCCTCCTGCCTGTAGCCATTAGGATGTGCCACTCAGGGCAAGGAACCTCTACCCATGAGGCCTGAGGTGACAGCAGCTGCAGTCAACACTTTTTAAATTCTTCTGCCCCAGATTCCTTACCCAAGAGACTGAAGACATGTTACTAAGCTGCTAAAATTGGGAGCAGCTTTGTTAGTTAGCACTGGATGATGAATACAAATACCTACCCAGGTTTCTGTCCATCTGTCCTCAGGAACCCTGTCGTCTGCGACTATATCTACAGAAAAGACACCACAGGATAAGTGCTTTTTGGTGGACAATAGAGGACAATTCATACCACATTTTATCATACCACCACCCTCTAGAATATTTTTAGATGGTTTTCATCCAAATTGGTTCTCAATATGCTGGGTAAGCCCTTCATTGCTTCTCAAACCCCTTACCTGGAGTCATCTCTAGGCGGCCATTAGTAGCTAGGTTGAGCCTGAGCAGAAAGAATAGATGAACATTAGAGACTGGTTGGGTGCAAAGAACAGGGCAATGCGATGGGAGTCATTCCAGGGGTCTCACCTCTCCTCTGGCCTCTGCTGCTGTCTTTTGTTGTTCGGGAGTCCTGAGAATAGTCAGTAGTCCACATTTAGTAGGGATTTCTTGTCCCCAGCATGCCCAACAGCCCCCGGAAGTCAGTTCTCACCACAAATACCTACCCTGCTTTTTCTGACGGTGGCTAAGGAAGCAGAACAGAAAGAGAGAAAGACAAAGAAGGAAAATCACAGAGGCCACAGTAATAATATAAATGCCGTACGTCTTCAGCCAAGATATATCTAGAAAAGATGGGAACCAGGTTATCATCAGTATACATTTATTGAGTACCTACTGAATAGCACACATATGCTGGGTGGTATTCATGAGCATGTGACTAGGTAAAATTCTAAGTGTACAGTGGTCTTGAAACATGTAATCAGTAACCTTGTGTTACCAGTCATAAGTGTTGACCTGATTTATGCTCTGGGGCACACTACACTTGGCAGGGCCATTTTAAGGACTGAGAAGTCAGATGTGACTAATGACATCCATTCAGGTTCCCACAGCTAAGAACACTAACTTCATGACTGATATCAAGTAGAACGGCATTGCCCACTACACACTGTAGAGCTTTGCAGAGACTGAAAACCAACAAGAAAAGAAGCAGGACTCCCTCAGCAAACCCACCTTGCGCTCCTTCCCATTGATATTAAGAATTCCCATCTTGTATGTTCCTCAGGGTAGCCCCTGACAGAAACGAACTCAGTCTCAATGTTGTCCTGTTGCCTGATGCCCTGAAGACAGCATCTAGTGCCCATCTCATTCTCTTCCTTAAATACACCCTTCTCCACTCACTGTTACACTATAGAGGTGACCACACAAGATGAAGTCCACCTGTTCCCTCTTCATGGATGGTACCCACTCCCCTCCCTTGTTCCTGGGGCAGAATCTTCAATGTCCTTTAATGAAAGTCAGACAATGCCTCTGTAGAGGTTGTTCCCTCAACCACTTTCCCATGTCCAACTTAAGACCATACATGCTATTCTGTCCTTTCCACATACCATATCACAACTTAAATTAGACGTGTCATATGCATGCACATGATATATCTATAATTATATATTACATATGCAAATGGAGTTACCCATGAAGTGCTTTTACTATTGCTGACACCAAGGAGTGCTCCCAGACAGAAGCCTAGTATGACTGTCCTCCGAGAATTTTTGCCAGCATCTGACTAAGACACATGCAGATACTCTCAGCCAATCATCAGACTGAGTGTGGGGACCCCAATGGAAGAGTTACGAGAAGGACTAAAGGAGTTGAAGGGGATTGCAACACCATAGGAAGAACAACAATATCAACTAAACTGACCCCCCAGAGCTTCCAGGGACTAAATCACCAACCAAAGAGTATACATGGATGGTCCATGACTCCAGCTACATATGTAGCAGAGGACTGCCTTATCTGGCATCAATGGGAGGGGAGACCCTTGGTCCTGTGGAGGCTTGTTGCCCCAGTGTAAGGGGATTATAGAAGGATGAGGCAAGAGAGGGTGGGTGGGTGGGTGAGCACCCTCTTAAAGGCAAAGGGGAGTGGAGACTGGGAAGGGAAACAACATTTGAAATGTAAATAAATAAAATAATCAATTTAAAAAGTATAACATGTAATTTAAAAAATACATTATACTTTTATACCAATACATTACAAATATATTACAAAATATATTGCTTATATGTTTATATAATTCATATAAATTTATATAATTCAATAGAAATTTAGTTTTAGATCTGAAATTTTAATGTGTTTCTTTGATTTGCCCTGTCTCTCCATTAATGCTCAGAAGGGCCAGAGCATTTCTCTTCCCTCTCCAAAAGTGTCTACTTTAACTCACTTTCAGACCAACGCATTTCAAATGAGAGGATATTTATTAATAAATTCAAAGATAGGATGGTGACCCAGGTCTGTTCAGCTGGGAAGCACATCATGACATGTCCCACCAAAATGGCACATAATAGGCTCTGAACAAAATAGCATTATCTTTCCCTTTCATTTT
The DNA here is from genome assembly GCF_008632895.1 of Mastomys coucha. NCBI lineage: Eukaryota > Metazoa > Chordata > Mammalia > Rodentia > Muridae > Mastomys > Mastomys coucha. The sequence continues at coordinate 1,150,947 of NW_022196904.1, forward strand.
TCCCCACACCCTGTATTTCTGTCCACCATTGGCCTGCCTGAGCTAGGAGCTCCTCCTGAGAGGGTTGTGGTCAAAGTGCAGCAGCACCTAGAAAGTAGTATAGCCCATGAGCCTGAGACAGGGGGAGTGAGAAAAGCTTATTCAACATCACACAGCGCCCCAGATTGACTATCATTCACAGGTCACACCCTTCGCGTGGCACTTTCCTCTCAGGGATTCTTCCCATTTGGTCTGGTATGGACACTGAGAAAGTTCCCTTATTTGTCATAGAGACTAAACTGGCTCAAGTTGGGCCTTAATGGTCTTGCTCACACAATGTGTATAATGAGACGCATACCACAAGGGGGTAGCATAGAACAGCGCAAACAGTGGTCTGGGTGTCGCTGTGGAGACTGCTTCTGCTTCTTCCCAGAGTCTTCAGAACTTGGTGTCTTTGACCAGAAGTTAATTTTCTTCATATTTAAAATAGAAGGAGGCTGGAGAGATGGCTCAGAAGTTGGGAGCACTGACTGCTTTTCCAGAAGCCCTGAGTTCAATTCCCAACAACCACATGGTGGCTCATAACCACATACAATTAGATCTGGTGCCCTCTTCTGGCATGCAGGCATACATGCAGACAGAACAGTGTGAACGTAATAAATCTTTAAAAAAAAGTAGGATGCCTGGGCATGGGCATGCTGCCATACTTCTTTAACCCCAGAACTCAGGAGGCATGGGCAGGAGGATCTCTGTGAGTTCAAGGTTAGTCTGGTCTATGTAGCAAGTTACAGGTCAGTCAGCTTTACATAGGTAAACCCAGTCTCAAAAACAAAATAACGGAACAAAATTACAACGAAAAATAGTATTAATGACACCCTGATGCCTGGTTCCAAAATTAAGCAAAAGGCTGGTTGTGACATCAACCCAGCGTATAAGCTCTAATAAACTACTACACCAGCAAAGAGGCAGCGTGAAGGATTGAGGGCTTGTGAGAGCGGCTCTGTAGACCATCCTAAGTATTGATCTAAAATGAGTGAATTGCCAATCACTCAGTAGCAGACTATGAGAAACACCTGAAAGGGCAGGGCATGGAAAACAGGAAACCTGACAAAGTCCCTCCTCAATCCACCCCTGCAGGGGAGAGTGGGGGTGGGGTGACCCTTCCTTCTGTTCTTTCCTCATTTGCTCTGCGTGGCCTCACAGAATCAGTACTAAGCAACTTTTCGGAAGACCTGGAAGAAAATGGGAAGTAGACTAAAACTTCTTCCTGGACCTGACTCCAGGACATTCTGGATCCTGACCACAGAGAAATCATTTCATATGAAAACACCCCCACAACAATGGTCCAGGCCTGCCCACCAGCCATCCTTGAACCACATTACCTGTCTAGTGAGATGTGACCTTACTAGAGGAGATTATTTCCTGCAGCCATGCCAGTCTCTGACTTGGTAGAAAGACAGGATAATTTACAGTGCCCAGTGAAAAGACAGAAATCACTTTGAGAGCAGACTGCCCCTGCTGAGGCTCAGTTGTTACCCAGTAAGAAGGCACAGCTCTGTACCCTACCCCTCAGACTGTAGTTGTATCCAAGTCATTCACGGTGTCTGGCTAGAGTAAAGTTCCAGGGAATCTGAAGTGTTAGATTAAGGGGGACATGTGATGAAGGAGGGGGGAGCCTTGGAGTTAAGAAAAAAGAAAGGAGATGGAGGCAGCTATGGTTAGAATCCAATGTTGAAAGAACAAACCTGAGGAAGTCGTTGTTGGACCTGGGGCAGGAACCTGGGTGATTCTTTCTTTGATCACCTTTAGTTCCAGCTTCTTACTGCGTTGAGACCAGATGTTCTTTTTTGCATAGATACAATAATAATGTCCAGTAATGGTTTCATTCACTGGCCCAATGGAGAATCTATCCTCTCTCTCATCAGGCCCAGTGCTCTTTTCCATAAAGGTTCTGCCATCCTTCTCCAAGCGGACTATGTCATATTCACCAGAGTTTGAGCACACAACAGTTACTAAACTCCCGTGGGAGATCACAGGACCTGGCTCAGCATAGATGTTGAAATCAGACAGCGATCCTAGAAAAGAGAAGAGTAGGAACCTCAGTATAATAGTGAGGACAGTGCCATAACAGAAAACCAATTTAGGTGCACCATCCCATTTTCTTACCACATTTAGAGTTCTCTAGATATGATCAAACTCCAGCATTAGAACATCTCGACTTTCTGTGCACATTAATACCCATCACATGGCAATAAGGACCTTATTGACCACATGTTAGATCTGCTAAAGATTGATCCAAGGCAATTTCAGAACAAAAGTCTAGAGATGTCTGCTGCGTAGTCCACTGTCCCCCTGCTTACTCCAGGGACCTCTGTGTTCTCTACCTTTATCTCCATCTTCTTTCCACTATGTTACTGGAGCTTTAAAAACCTACCTGCTTCAAACTATCTAGATGTAGGAGCACCCCCATAAAATCACACACACATGCACACACACACACACACACACACATACACACACACACACACACACACACACACACACACACACTTACACCAAGAGATAAACTTAAAGCATGTGAATTTACCTTTCAGTGAAGATAACATGGATCATTTACCACCCCTGCCCTTATCAGTTTCCAAGCTTACAAATATATAGTTGCTACTCATAATGCACAATAAGCCTCCTGTCTTTATTTATGAGTAAATGAGATTATGTGCTTTTAGAACAACATTCTGCAATCTGTTCTCCTCCCTTGACTCATTCTTTTACCATTTTTAATATCTTCTAGAGATACCTTCTATGATCCTATGGTTTGGCTTACATAAGAACAGTTTCTTCCATTTGAAGGGAAAGTATGGGAGGGAAAACTGATGTTGAGAAAAGAATTCTCCAATATAATGGCAGCATGACTACAACTAATGTGAGGAGATGAGCATATGAATCTCAAGAGACAGGTGAGATCAGAGATGCACTCCCTGGGATGAAAAGGAAGAAATACTTCCACTGAGATCCAAGAGACAAGAGTAAATTCCCTGCACACAGCAAATAGGGACAAGGAGAACCAAACCCTGATATAACAGGGAAGCTACACCCATGATACATCAAAAATATGGCTACTTAAACATGACCTGAACAC
>NW_022196904.1:1154109-1168042 GCF_008632895.1 Mastomys coucha
ATATGGCTACTTAAACATGACCTGAACACTGATATAACAGGGAAGCTACACCCATGATACATCAAAAACATGGCTACTTAAACATGACCTGAACACTGATATAACAGGGAAGCTATACCCATGATACATCAAAAATATGGCTACTTAAACATGACCTGAACAAAAACAACATCAGTTGATATGTTTCTTGTTCAACTGGCAATCTGCATGTAAAAGAATTGTAAACCTATCCATTATTATCTCCTTGTACAAAGCTCAAGTCCAATGGATCAGCTCATTGTGGGTTTTGTGGGGAATATTTTAAACATAAGGTAACTATAAAAGATGTTTGTTGCCATGGCTCAGTCCTGAATTCTGAGTTGTAGTCCTGATCAATCAGTATTAGGGTGTGCCTTCAATAAAGCATCCCTGTCTAACTAAAATCTTGGAGTTCATGTGATTTGTGGAGAACTCTAAGACCCCAACAGAACCCACTGCCCTATCTGGGTTGTCTTTTCTGGCCTCAGTGGGAGAGGACATACCTACGCCTACAGTGACTTGAGGTGCTATGGTGGGTTGGTTCCCCAAAAGGGACCTCTCTTCGCAGAGGTGAAGGGGAAGGGAGATAAGCAAAGAGGTCATGTGATGGGAGCACTGGGAGGAGGAGTGCAAGAAAGATTTAAAGTAAATAAATACGTTAATTGATTAATGGGGGGGGTGGTTATTGATCATGATCAGGTAGGCTTCATCCCATATAGAAATCTGTCAATGTAATCCACCATGTAAGAAAACTAAGGGAGGTGGAATCACATGATCTGAAAAGCCTTTGAAAAAATTCAACACCCCTTCATGTTTAAAGTCTTGGAAAGATGAGGAATACAAGGGACATACCTAAACATAATGAAGGCAATTATTGCAGCAAGCCTATATATATAACCAACATCAAATTAAAGGGACAGAAACTCAAAGCAATGTCCCTAAAATCAGGGACAAGACAAGGCTGTCTTCTCCATATGTACACAAGACAAGGCTGTCTTCTCCATATGTACACAGTATGGGATGAGAAGTTTTAGCTAGAGCAGTAAGACAACTAAAGGAGATAAAAGGGATAGACTTTTTTAAAAAAGGAAGAAGCTAAAGTGTTTCTACTTCCAGATGAAATGATAGTATACATAAGCAATCCCAAAAACTCTACTGGAGAACTCCTACAGCTGATAAACACCTTCAGCAAAGTGGCTGGATACAAAACTCACTCAAAGGAAAATAAATCAGTAACCCTTCTAAACACAAATAACAAATGGGCTGAGAAAGAAACCATGGAAACAATATCTTTCAAAATAGCCACAAATAATATACCTTGCAGTACCTCTAAACAAGCAAGTGACAGACTTGCACTACAAGAATGTCAAGGCTTTGAAGAAAGAAATTGAAGAAGATATCAGAAGATGGAAAGATCTCCCATGCCCAAGGATTAGTAGGATTAACATAATAAAAATGGTCTTCTTACCAAAAGCAATGTACAAATTCAATATAAATCCCATCAAAATTCCAAAAGAATTCTTTACAGACTGTGAAAGAATAATACTGAATTCTTAATTGGAGAAACAAAAAAGAAAAAACAACTAAAGCAATTCTATGCAACAAAAAAATTTCTAGAGGTATCACCATCTTTGATCTCAGGCTGTACTACAGAGCTGTAGTAGTAAAAACTGCATAGTGTTGGCATAAAACAGACATATTATTTTATCAGTAGAATCAAATTAAAGAAACAGAAGAAAATCCATTCACCTATGCACATCTGATTTTTTTATAAAGGAGCCAGAAATATACAATGGAAAAAAAGAAAGCATCTTCAACAACTGGTGCTGATCTAACTGGATATTGGCATGTAGAAGAAGGCAGATCGATCCATATCTGTCACCCTGAACTAAAAATTAAGTCCAAATGAATTAAATACCTAAACATAAAACCAGATTCATTAAACCAGATAGAACAGAAAATGGGTAACAGCCTTGAAGGCACTGGCACAGGAAACAAATTCCTGACTAGAACACTGATAGCACAGGCACTGAGATAACAATAAATAAATGGGACCTGATGAAACTGAAAGCTTCTGTAAAGCAAAGGACACCATCAGTGGGACACAACTGGGAACCCACAGAATGGGTTTTCACCACTTCCACATCTGACAGAGAGCTAATACCCAAAATAATTAAAGAATTCAAGAAAACAGTCATCAATAAGTTAAATAATCCAATTAGAAAACAGATCTAATCAGAGAATTCTCAACAGAGAAATATAAAATTGCTGAGAAGCATTTACAAAAATGTTCTACATCCCTAGCCACCAGGGAAATGCAAATCAAAACAACTTTGAGATTCTATCTTACACAGGTCAGAATGGCAAAGATCAGAAACCCAAGTGACAGGGAGAGGATGGGGAGCAAGGGAAACACCCCTCCATTGCTGGTGGGAGTGCAAATTTATACAGCCACCATGTTTATAGCAAGCAGCTTTATTCATAATAGCCAGAAACTGCAATCAACCTAGATGCTGCTCAACTGGCGAATGGAAAAAGAAAATAGACCCTTTCAAGGTACTGAAGGCAGCAGAGAATAAGAAAAAAGAAGCCAGCTGGGGCAGCTTTGGGGGCACAGGCCATGGCACAGAGCAATTCCAACACAGCAGACAACACTTTGGCTCAGCATTTAAGGGTACTGACTGCTCATGGTGGCTCACAACCATCTGGAATAGGATCTGATGCCCTCTTCTAGTGTGTCTGAAGAGAGCAACAGTGTACTCACATAGATAAATAAATTAAAAAAAAAAACTGTTTCATAAAGACTCCCAGAAAGGCCCCTTTTCCTGGTCCTTTCTGCTGGGGCAGACTCTTGACTGGTTTGTTCCAGTGAAGACACCGTATCCTGATTGTTGGGGCCCAAAAGGACCTGGCATCTCAGTCTCCATCTTGTCCCTGGGCCATCGTCTATCAGCTAACATTCATTTGTCTCTTCTACTATCTTGCTTCTGTTTCTGCAATTGACTCAGGACATTTTATGATAGGGGGCTTTCCAGACACCTTACAATGAGGACATTCCTTTCTGGACTTTTCACAATGAGGACACTCCTTTCTGGACATTTTACGATGTGGACATTCCATTTATGCTGATGTGTAACCAAACAATAATGCTGGTTTGGGCCATGCACCTGGGCAAATACCTTTGTGGTCTGTAGTTTTAAATAGCCCCTTTCCCTAGAGTAAATTGAGATGATCAGAATTTTTTTGTCTTGTCTCCTTCCTTCGCGTCTCCAGTTCCCAAATTTGTCATTGTAGTTTCCTCTTCTCGAGAACCCCGTTGTTTAAGTCCTGCAGGTCAGGGCATCCTAGAGAACCCACTGCACTCGAAGCAGTTGTTAAGAACCATCCCTTCTCCGGAGTCCCAAAGCTGCTGCTGGGAGCCCAGTGGACTCAGGACCCACCACCCACCAAAACCCCCACTCTCCCAAATACCATTCCCCTTCTGTCCCTTCTTGCCCTTCCACCCCATCCTTCTGGTGGGGCAGACTCTTGGCTGGTCAGCTCCCATGAAGACACCATATCCAGACTCATCCTAGAGGACCTGCTACACTCAGAGCAGTTGAGCAGTTGAGGATCTGCTGCACTCAGAGCAGTTGTACAACATCTTGACTGCTCCACTGAAGACCCAACAGTCTGAAGACCTCGCAGGAGATCTACTGCAGCCAGGGCAACAGATCATCAGCTTCTCTGCCCCTGTGAAGAGCCTCCACTTAGAAGGCCCCACAGGTGGTCTGCTACAGCCAAGGCTGCAGATCTACCCGGAGACCTGAAGCAACCCAGGGACAAAAGAGGCAGACTCCAAACAGTCACCCAGACCAACAAACACTAGGGATATCCAGATGGTGAAAGGCAAGTGCAAGATCATAAGCAACAGAAGCCAAAATACAGATGGAGAAAGGCAAGCTCAGTACCATAGCAACAGAAGCCAATATACATGGGCATCATCAGAACACAGTTCTCCCAACACAGCAAGCCCCGAATACAACAATGCACCTGAAAATCAAGAAGCTGACCTAAAATCTTATCTCATGAAGATAATAGAGTCCTTTAAGGAGGATATCAATAACTCACTGAAAGAAATACAGGAAAACACAGGTAAACAGGTGAAGGAATTGAATAAAGCAACCCAAGACCTAAAAGTGGAAGGAGAAACAATAAAGAAAGCACAAATGGGGCTGGAGAGATGGCTCAGTGGTTAAGAGTACTGACTGCTCTTCCAGAGGTCCTGAGTTCAAATACCAGCAACCACATGGTGGCTCACAACCATCTGTAATGAGATTGGATGCCCTCTTCTGATGTGTCTGAAGAGTGCTGCAGTGTACATATATATAATAAATAAATAAATCTTTTTTAAAAAGTTTCTTTAAAAAAAAAACACAAATGGAGGCAAACCTGGAAATGGAAAACCTAGGAAAGAGGTCAGGAATTACAGATGTAAGTATCACCAACAGAATACAAAAAATAGAGAGAGAATCTTGGGTATAGAAAATATCATAGAATAGGTTGACACAACTGCCAAATAAAATTCAAAACATAAAAAGCTCCTAACCCAAAGCATCCAAGAAATTCAGGACACAATGAAAAGATCAAATCTAAAAATAATAGGAATAGAGGAGAACAAAGATTCCCAGCTCAAAGGACCTGAAAATGTCTTCAACAAAATAATAGAAGAAAACTTCCCCAACCTAAAGAAAGAGAAGGCCATAAAGGTAAAGAAGCCAATAGAACACCAAATAGATGGGACCAGAAAAGAAAATCCTCTCATCACATAATAAAACACTGAATGCACAAAACAAAGATCTTTCTTTGTTTTTAATATTAAAAGCTGCATGGGAAAAGGGCCAAGTAACGTACAAAGGTAGACCTATCGGAATTACACCAGACTTCTTAACAGAGATTATGAAGAGCCTGGTCAGAGGTCCACTATGTTCATGGCAGCATTATTTATAATATCCAGAAGCTGGAAAAAGCCCAGATGTTCCTCAACAGAGGAATGGATACAGAAAATGTGGTACATTTACACAATGGAGTACTACTCAGCTATTAAAAACAGTGAATTCATGAAATTCGTAGGCAAATGGATGGAATTAGAAAATATCATCCTGAGTGAGGTAACCCAGACACAAAAGAACACACATGGTATTGACTCACTGATAAGTGGATATTAGCCCAGAAGCTCTGAATACCCAAGATAGAATTCACAAACCCCATGAAACTCAAGAAGGAAGACCAAAGTGTGGATACTTCAGTTCTTCTTAGAAGGGGGAAAAACACCAATGGAAGGAGTTACAGAGACAAAGTGTGGAGGAAAGACTGAAGGAATGACCAGCCAGTGACTGGCCTACCTAGGGGTCCATCCCATACCAAACCCAGACACTATTGTGGATGCCAACAAGTGCTTGCTAACAGAAGCCAGTTATAGCTATCTCCTGAGAAGCTCTATCAGTGCCTGACAAATACAGAGGTGGAGGCTCCCAGCCAACCATTGGACTGAGAACAGGGTGGCCAATGGAGGAGTTAGAGAAAGGACCCAAGGAGCTGAAGGGGTTTGCAGCACCATAGGGAGAGCAACAATATGAAGCAACCAGTACCCCCCCCCAGAGCTCCTAGGGACTAAACCACAACCCAAAAAGTATTAATGGTGGGACTCATGGCTCCAGCTGCATATGTAGCAGAGGATGGTCTTTTCGGACATAAATGGGAGAAGAGTCCTTGGTCCTATGAAAGCTCTGTGCCCCAGTGTAGGAGAATGCCAGGGCCAGGAAACGGGAATGGGTGGGTTGATGAGCAGGGAGAGGGGAGGTGGTATAGGGGGTTTTCAGAGGGAAAATGAGGAAAGTGGATAACATTCAAAATGTAAATAAAGAAAATATCTAATAAAAATGGAAAAATAAAAGAAAGTCTCAATCCTGAACACATGTGCCCCAAAAGCAAGAGCACGCACATTCATAAAAGAAACTTTACTAAAGCTCAAAACACACATTGAACCCCAAACAATAATAGTGGGAGATTTCAACACCCCACTCTCACCAAATGGACAGGTCATTGAAACAGAAACTAAACAGAAACACAGTAAAACTAAGAGAGGTTATGAACCAAATGGATTTAACAGAAATCAACAGAACATTTCACCCTAAAACAAAAGAATACACCTTCATCTCAGCACCTCATGGTATCTTCTCCAAAATCAACCATATAATTGGTCACAAACCAACCCTCAACTGATACAGGAAGACTGAAATAATATCATGCATCCTATCAGATGACCATGGCCTAAGGCTGGTCTTCAAAAACAGCAAAAACTACAGAAAGCCCACATACACGTGGAAAGTGAACAACTCTTTACTCAATGATAACTTGGTCAGGGAAAAAATAAAGAAATTAAAGACTTCCTGGAATTTAATGAAAATGTTGACACATCATACCCAAACTTATGGAACACAATGAAAGCAGTTCTAAGAGGAAATTTCATAGCATTAAGTGCCTCCAAAAAGAAACGGGAGAGTTCTTACACTGACAACTTAACAGCACACCTGAGAGCTCTAAAACAAAAAGAAGCAAACACACCTAAGAGGAGTAGAAGGCAGGAAATAGTCAAACTCAGGTCCGAAACCAAACAAATAGAAACAAAGAAAAGAATACAAAGAATCAACAAAACCAGAAGCTGGTCCTTTGAGAGAATCAACAAGATAGATAAACCCCTAGCCAAACTGACTAAAGAGCCCAGAGGCAGTATCCAAATTAAATAGAAACAGAATTTTATTCAAAGCTTTAAAGACTAGTCAGTTGTCAGTTTTTTGTAAACCTCTGTTGTAATTATAAAAATACTGAAGATCTTTTTTGCTAGTTAGATGATTGGTTTTATGTATACATCTAAAAGCTATTATATAGTACATTTATTCAATGCATTTATTAATCTTGTTGCCAGCAAGTCTGACAGCTTGGAAAACAAGGGGTGGGGGTTGTTAGTTTTTTGTTTTTAAAATAGACTTGAGCTGGTGACTTACATGTTCTGTACTACAAGTGCTGCTTGTAGTTTCACATGTTCAAACACCCCTGCTTTTCAGAGGCAAGGATTAGTCCATGTAGACTTGTTGACCCTTTTGAAAATGTATGTATGCCCCCTTAAGTCAATATGTTTAAACTTTAAAGTATCTTAATTTTTGTTTTAATAGTAACATCTTTATAGATTTCCAGCAACATGTAGAAAACACCTGCTCTTAGAAGCACAAGTTTTACTCATTGAGTCACTGTAACCAGAAAACATAGCAGCATTTATTTTGCTGCAGACTTTCAGAGTAGGCTGGATATGAAGAAGTTGGTTAATTCTGTCTCATACCTGTGACTTTCCTTTCAGGATCACTTTATGTCAAGAGCTAAACATAAACGTTCTGTTTGTTGAAAATAACAATTTATTTTTGCTCATTTCCTAAAAGAGAAAACTAGTCAAGGGCTGAAGTGATGGCTCAGTGGTTAAAAGCACTAACTGCTCTTCTGAAGGTATGAGTTCAAATGCCAGCAACCACATGGTGGCTCACAACCATCCGTAATGAGATCTGGCGCCCTCTTCTGGAGTGTCTGAAGATAGCTACAGTGTACTTACATAAAATAAATAAATAAATCATTTTTTAAAAAAAGTAATCAAGTGGGAACCCCTTTATATGTTTCTTTATTTCCCTTTTTCATTATCCTAAGATAATGCTACTTTAAGATTTTTGAATGTTTAGATATCATGTGAGGTTTTTATTTGATAAACCTACTGAGTCCTACATTTGCTAGGAATACCTATCTTAATGATGAAGTTGGGGAAGTTAGTACAGTTAGATTTCAAGAGTGGATATAATGGCTTGAATGCTAATAAAGGTAAATGATATAAGTTGAAATTTTTGGGACATTTCCAGTTTGGATTAAAAGGAGTGTATAGCTAGCTATTAGTTCAATACTATTTGGGGTTGCTGAAAGATCTTAAATGTAACAGCAAGGTCTATAATTTATTTTATTCACTTCAAGATATGTCATTTCCAGAGTTGTGAATCTATTTGGTTTATTTTTGGTATGGGTTTGCAGAGAGATGATTGCACATTCCTTCTGGTTGTCATTTTTATAATTACTAGAGATGACTGAAATAGAAAAAAATGTTATACTGAATATTCAAGTGAAGTGTGAGCATTTTGTGTTGAAATTTTTAAAAATGTCTTAAGAGCATTAGCAGGTGGAAGAAACCAGATATTAAAAATTCAAAATGTGAGGCTGGAGAGATGGCTCAGCAGTTAAGAGCACTGACTGCTCTTCCAGAGGTCCTGAGTTCAATTCCCAGCAACCACATGGTGGCTCACAACCATCTGTAATGGGGCATCCGATGCCACCTTCTACTGTGTCTGAAGACAGTGACAGTATACCCATATACATGAGATAAATAAATAAATTTTAAAAATTAAAACTGTGAAGCTGCAAAAAGAATAAGTGGATATTAGCCAAAAAAAAGTACTGAATACCCAGGATACAATCTATAGTGCTCAAAAAAGGTTAACAAGCTGAAGAGCCCAAGTGAGGATGCCTTAATCCCACTTGGGGAGGGGAGAAGAAAGCAATCATAGGAGGGGGGGAGGGAGAGAGGGACCTGGGTCGGAAAGGGGACAGGAAGGGGAAGAGGGGAACATGATCAGACATTGGGTAGGGGGAAGAGGACTGAAGCCCTGAGGGCCAGCAGAAAGAATGGAAACAGGCAACTTCTTCAGGAGGTAGGAGGTAGAGGAACCTTCCAGAATGTACCAGAGACCTGGAAGGTGGGAGACTCTTAGGACTCAAAGGAAGGGATGTTAGATGAAATGTGGAGAGGGAGCTTGTAGAGCCCATCTCCAGCAGGAAGACAGGGTATCAAGTGAGGGATGGGATTGCCATCCCACAGTCAAAAACTCATGAACCCATACACCTTTAGTCACTTGATCTTTAAAAGTAGCCAAAACCATCCAGTGGAAAAAAGACAGCATTTTTAACAAATGGTGCTGGTTCAACTGGAGGTCAGCATGTAGAAGAATGCAAATTGATCCATTCTTATCTCCTTGTACAAAGCTCAAGTCCCAGTGGATCAAGGACCTCCATATAAAACCAGATACACTGAAACTAATAGAAAAGAAAGTGGGGGAAAGCCTCGAGCACATAGGCACAGAGGAAAATTTCCTGAACAGAAAACCAATGGCTTCTGCTCTAAGATCAACAATTGACAAATGGGACCTCATAAAATTGAAAAGCTTCTGTAAGGCAAAGGACACTGTAAACAGGACAAAATGGCAACCCACAGATTGGGAAAAGATCTTTAACAACCCTACATCCAATAGAAGGCTAACATCCAAAATAAACAAAGAACTCAAGAAGTTAGACTCCAGAGAACCAAATAACCCTATTAAAAGTGGGGTACAGAGCTAAACAGAAAATTCTCAACTAAGGAATTTCAAATGGCTAAGAAGCACTGAAAGAAATATTCAACATCCTTAGTCATGGAAATGCAAATCAAAATGACCCTGAGATTCCACCTCACACCAGTCAGAATGGCTAAGATCAAAAACTCAGTGACAGTAGATGCTAGCAAGGATGTGGAGAAAGAGGAACACTCTTTCATTGCTGGTGGGATTTCAAGCTGGTACAACCACTCTGGAAATTAGTCTGGTCATTCCTCAGAAAATTGGAAACAGTTCTACCTGAGGATCCAGCTATACCACTCCTGGACATGTACCCAAGAGATGCTCCAACATATAACAAGGACACATGCTCCACTATGTTCAAAGCAGCCTTATTTATAATAGCCAGAAGCTAGAAAGAACCCAGATGTCCCTCAACAGAGGAATGGATACAGTAAACATGGTACAATGGAATACTAGTTGACTATTAAAAACAGTGACTTCATGAAATTCTCAGGCAAGTGGGTAGAACTTGAAAATATCATCCTGACTGAGTGAGGTAACCCAGTCACAAAAGAACACACATGATATGTATTCACTGATAAGTGGATAATAGCCAAAAAAAAAATCTCGAAATACTCATGATACAACTCAGACCATATTAAACCCATAAGAAAGAAGACTACACCAAAGTGTGGATGATACAGTCCTACTCAGGGTGGGAAAGAAAATAATCTTGGGAAGTAGAGGGAGAAAAGGATCTGGGAGGGAGGCAGGAGGGGGAAGGGAAAGGGGGGGCCAATTCAGATACAGGAGGAGATGGGGGAGAAGTACAGAGGGTCGGGAATTTGAAAGGTGGTGTGTGGCAGTGGGGGTGAGGCAACTGGGAGTAGCCAATAGAGCATCCCAGATGCCAGGGACCCAAGAGGTTCTCAAGACACAACATGGAGGACATTAGCCAAAATACCCAACAAAGGGGAGATAGAACCTGTAGAGACCATATCCAGTGAATAGGCATAGCCCTTGGTTGAGGAATGGGGCTACCCACTCACCTCAAAAATACTAATACAGAATTCCTTCTGTCAAAAGGAAATGCAAGGACAAAGAATGGAGCAAAGACTGAAGGAAAGGCCATGCAGAGACTGCCCCACCTAAAGATCCATCCCATCTGCAGACACCAAACCCAGACACTATTGCACTGACAGGAGCCTGGTAAAATTGTCCCCTGAGAGGCTCGTCCAGAGCCTGACCAAACAGATGCGGATACATGCAGCTAAACATCAGACTGAGCATGGAGACCCCAATGGAGAGGTTAGGGGAAGGACTGAGGGAGCTGAAGGGGTTTGCAACCCCATAGGAAGAACAACAATATCAACCAACCAGAACCCCCAAAGCTCCCAGGGACTAAACCACCAACCAAAGAGTACACGTGGGGGGACACATGGATATCCAACTGGATATGTGGCAGAGTATTGTTTTATTGGGCATCACTGGGAGGGGGGCTCCTTGGTCCTGTGGAGGCTCCCATCATAGTGGAATGCTAGGGCACTGAGGCAGGAGTGGGTGGGTAGGTAGGGGAGCATCTTCATAGAGGCAAGAGAAGGGGATAGGGGGTCTGTGAAGGAGACTGGGAAGGGGGATCACATTTGAAATGTAAATAAATAAAATAACCAATAAAGAAGTTAAAATTAAATTAAAATTTAAAAACAAAAACAAAAATCTCTAACCCATAATTGTTCCTGTCTGAAAGAACTGCAGGGACAAAAGTGGAAAGGAGGTTCAGAGACCAGCCCAACTTGGGATCCAACTCAAGTGGAGGCCCCAAGACCTGACACTTTTACTGAGGCTGTGGTGTTCTCACATAAAGGGCCCTACCTAACATGACTGCCCTCCAAAAAACCCAGCAAGTAGTTGAAAGAGTCCGATGCGGATATTTGCATCCAGCCAACAGACAGAAGCTGCTGACCCCTGTGGGTGAATTGGGGAAGGCTGAAAGAAGCTGAGGATGAGGGTGACCCTGCAGGACAACTAGCAGTCTCAACTAACCTGGATCCCCAAGATCTCTCAGACACTGGGCCACCATCCAGGCAGCATACACCAGCTGATATGAGGCCCCCAACATATATGCAGTAGAGGCCTTCCAGGTCTGGACTCAGTCAGAGAAGATGCATCTCAACCCTCAAGAGACTGGAGGCTCCAGGGAGTGGGGAGGTCTGGGGGGTGGCGGGTGGGGAGGTGTAAGCATCCTCATGGAGACTGAGGGAGTGAGGAGAGAGGAGGAGATATGGGATGTGGAACACTCAGAGGGTGGACAGAGAGGGAGATAGAATCTGGACCATAAAAAAATTAAATAAAATTTGAAAAAAAAACCCATAGCATAATGTAAAATGCATATCAAAACAGCATGCTCCATTTTACAAGTATATATCATTGTTATTTGTCATTTAAAACATTATAAACAAGAAAACAAAGGAAGACAAGCAGAAAAAAGGAAAATAGATGAAGTTTGCATAGTTGGGAGTGTTAATGATTACAGGGAATATTCAAGGGTCTCCCCTCCAGACATCCCAGGTGTACATGATCCCCCCAAAGGCTGCTCGGGGTATAGAAGCAACCAAAGACATAACTCACCCTTCTGTGTGTTAGCTTTCCATCCCAGGCACTGCACTGAAAGAAAAATTCCAGTGAGAAATACATTCCCCACAGTTCACTTAAAGATGAGAATCTAGGAAGGACTAAATGTAGGTAGGGACATCCAGCCTCCCATGATTACACAGCCATTTCTCCTCCACTTCTCCCCATTAATGTCAGAGTATAATCCTCTGTCTTGTTTTGTAAGAACTCTAAATTATCCCCAAAACCACAAGTGGAGACATTCAAGTATTATTTGGGGCTACAACATGAGTTCAAAGTTAATCTTAGCCAGGCGGTGGTGGCGCACACCTTTAATCCCAGCACTTGGTAGGCAGAGGCAGGCGGATTTCTGAGTTCAAGGCCAGCCTGGCCTACATACAGAGTGAGTTCCAGGACAGCCAGGGCTACACAGAGAAACCCTGTCTCAAAAATACAAAAAAAAAAAAAAATCCTTAAAAAACCAGAAATGGATGGCCAATATACTGAAAAGTCAGGGAGCTAGGCACACGCTCCCTGCTTTAGCCTTAAAGCTATTGGTAACTGCTGACTGCTGAGAGGAAGAGCATCAAATCTTAATGGCTCACAACTCTAATCCCAGCACTTGGGAGGCAGGGGCAGGTGGATCTATGTGTTTGAGTCCAGCCTGGTCTACAGAGTGAGTTCTAGGACAACCAGGGCTATCTAGTAAGACCATACCTCAAAAATATAAAATAAAATAAAATAAAATAAAGTGTAGTCCCTGGTAAGTCAACCATGCTCCAGTGCTAGACCACATACTTAAGAGTATTTGGGCTACACAAAATTGGTCTTACAGTGCTTACCAAAAAATGGAACGAAGTTAAGAGGGTAGAGAGGAGAGGTAGATCTTAGAAGAACGGAGGGTAAGTAATGTAAGAAGCACTCGAAGAACTAACAAAAGTTGTTTTTTTTAAATTCTGAACAGGATAATCAATACTACATAACATTTTTGATTGTAAAAAAATAAAGAGGGTTGGGATATAGGAGATACAAATCGGTACAGTGCACCTCTCTAACATACACGAGGCCTGGAGTTCAACCTCCAACACCAGGAAAAATAAATGCCCCCTGGTCATCTTCCCTCCCAAACAGGTTCTTCCTAAGTCCTTTGAAAGCTGAACTTGGCTTCATGCCCCATCACTGTTCCTAACAGTAAGTCTGCAGAGGAATCTTCCAAGTAGGAAATGTGGGTGGAGAGGCTCTCCTCCCAGGGGCTCCGAGTCTCCTTGGCTGGTCTCAACCCTGAGTGAGGAACAGACACCCTTCCCCACCCCTCAATTTTCCCCAGGACTCACCAAGCACCAGCAGGATGACAGGATGAACTGACATGACCCAGGTCTGGCTGGTGCAGAAGCCCTGCAGCAGGCACAAGAGGCGGGATGTGTGCACTGGAGCTTATCACAAGGTTTCTATGTGAGGTTTCTCATGTGAAGAGGAAGAAGTTTCTCTTCTTGACCTTTCACTCTTTCCCTTAGTCACTGGCTTCACAAGAAGATGCCAGGTTCCAAAACAATGTTTCAGGCTTTTATGTTTAGATGCAGCTGAGCTCATCCCTCTCTGTAAATGTGCGCAAGAATAAGATTGCACATATCAGTCCCCATTGTAGAAAGCAAAGGCCACCAATTTATGCAAGACATTTCAACTTCAACCCAAAGCTCCATTTCCTCGTGTTTAAAATGAGAACCATTTGATGTTATGACTTTTGTAAAAAAAAAATCTCAACCAGATATTTCACATATTAAATGTGTTCTGCTAATGCTTTTGCTATTAAATAATGTTGGTGTGTGTGTGGAGAGAGAGAGAGAGAGAGAGAGAGAGAGAGAGAG